>NC_048220.1:59965597-60006640 GCF_002007445.2 Ailuropoda melanoleuca | reverse complement strand
AAAGGGATAAAATGTATCCAAATTGGCAAAGAAGAAGTCAAAATGTCTCTCTTCGCAGATGACATGATACTGTATAANAATCCATCAAAATCCTAGAGGAGAACATAGGTAGCAACCTCTATGACATCGGCCACAGCAACCTTTTTCATGACACATCTCCAAAGGCAAGAGAAACAAAAGATAAAATGAACTTACAGGACTTCATCAAGATAAAAAGCTTCTGCACAGCCAAGGAAACAGTCAAAAAAACTAAGAGGCAGCCCACGGAATGGGAGAATATATTTGCAAATGATACTACAGATAAAAGACTGGTATCCAAGATCTATAAAGAACTTCTCAACTCAATAAGCGAGAAACAAATAATTCATAAAATGGGCAGAAGACATGAATAGACACTTTTCCAATGAAGACATACAAATGGCTAACAGACACATGAAAAAATGTTCAAAATCATTAGCCATCAGGGAAATTCAAATCAAAACCACACAAAGATACCACCTTACGTCAGATAGAATGGCAAAAATTAACAAGGCAAGAAACAACAATTGCTGGATAGGATGTGGAGTAAGAGGATCCCTTCTACATTGTTGGTGGGAATGCAAGTTGGTACAGCCACTCTGCAAAACGGTGTGGAAGTCCCTTAAAAAGTTAAAAATTGAGCTACCCTATGATCCAGCCATTGCACTACTGGATATTTACCCCAAAGATACAGACGTAGTGAAGAGAAGGGCCATATGCACCCCGATGTTCATAGCTGCATTGTCCACATAGCTAAATCGTGGAGGAGCCAAGATGCCCTTCAACAGATGACGATTAAGAAGCTGTGGTCCATATATACAATGGAATATTACTCAGCTATCAGAAAGAACGAATTCTCAACATTTGCTGCAACATGGACGGCACTGGGGAGATAATGCTAAGTGAAATAAGTCAAGCAGAGAAAAACAATTATCATATGATTTCTCTCATCTATGGAACATAAGAACTAGGATGATCGGTAGGGGAAGAAAGGGATAAAGAAAAGGGGGGTAATCAGAAGTTGGAATGAAACATGAGAGACTATGGACTATAAGAAACAAACTGAAGACTTCAGAGGGGAGGGGGTGGGGGAATGGGATAGTCTGGTGATGGGTAGTAAGGAGGGCACGTAATTGCATGGTGCACTGGGTGTTATACGCAACTAATAAAGCATCGAACTTTACATCGGAATCCGGGGATGTACTGTATGGTGATTAACATAATATAATAAAAAAAACATTAAAAAAAAGAATCATAGTACCTAAGAAAAGATAGAAAACAAAACAAAACAAAAAAACAGAAAAACAAAAACAAAAAAAGATTACATTATATTCTATAATATGCTGGATGTTTTAAAAATATGCAATGTATGCACATGATTCTTTAAACGTAACACTGTATTAATGAAAAGCTTGTTTTTCTCCTGTCCACAAAAATGCTCCTTCTCTGTGCCCCAAAATTAACCATTTCTAATAATCTTTCTGTGTGTCATATCACTTTACTTATGAAGTTGCCAGCGAATATGTATATTCCTATCTTCTTTTTTACTTATATAAAAAATAGCACACTATATATTGTTCTGCTTCTTGCTTTTTTCACTTAAAGATATATCATGAAGACAAGTGTCAGTACACAAAGAAAGTTCTCATGATAATAGTTCCATGGCATTCTAGTTTTGACAATTTTCCATTGTTTATTTAAATAGTCACATACAGAGGGACATTTGAGTTGTTTCTACCTTTTTGCTCTTATAAGCAATGCTGCATGGAATAACTTGTTCATTCATTTTACAAATATGCTGGTTTATTCATAGATAATAGGTAAGTTCTTTTGCAATACTGCTGTTATTAAAGTCCTCTCTACGTAGTTGTACCATTTATCATTCCCTTCAGCAATGTGGGAGAGTCGTTTCCCTACAGCTGCTGCCACAGTATGTGCTGCTAATTTTGGATTTTTGCCCACCCCATAGACCTGAAATGAGAACTCTATATAGGTTTCATTGGCATTTCTTTTTAAAATTAGGATCAACAACTTTATATTCATTTGAGGGCCATTTGTAGTTCTCTACTGTGGCATTTCAATTCATTCCATATGATAATTTTTTAATTTAGTTGTAAGATTTTCTTTTTTTGATTTCCAGAAATTTTACATATTAGAAAGATTATGCCTATTTTTTGACAATAAATATTACCATGTTTTGTTTTGTTTTGTTTTGTTTTGACTTTGCTCTTTTTCTTTTTTTTGTCAAACAGGTTTTCTAATGTAATTGTAATTACACATCTTTTCTTTTATTGAATCTGGATTTTTGAGTCCCAATTCTAAGTTTATAAAGACATTTTGCCATCTTTTCTTCTAATCCCTAATAGTTTCAGGTTTTACGTTTAATTTTTATTCTATTTTTAGTTATTGTGTTAGAAGTGTGATTTATAGAGGGAATTTAATTTTTCTCTAAATGACTCATTTCCAAATACCATTTACTTAAAAAAAGAAAACACAAGAAAAGAAAGAAAAATCTTCATTGCATTTATTACAATGCTGCCTTTTTCATACAGACTTACTACTTTGTGTCCACTGTTGGACTTTGCAAATTAATCCAGTGGTTTATCTTTTTATATATTAGTTGTACACTGCTCCAAGCAAACCCACATTGTTTGAATAATGACTATCTATCTAAATGTAATTTTATGTACCATTACAACACCACACTTTTTATTTCTAACTAAAAGGGGAACTATTTTCATTATATCTGTGAGAAATTTGTCCCTAACTTTTGCAGCAGTTATAAAATCCTGCCCTCTCTGTCACTCTGATCCCCACTGTCTCCAGTCTCCCCATACACACTTTCTATTTTGATTGAATTTCAGTAGCTTGCTCAGATTCAGACACCTTTTATGGTCAAGCCTTTGGCAAGGAGAATGACAAGCTTTGATATAATACTAGATTTGTTTTGCTGAGGCTGTCATCTGGCAATGGGACATTTAATGGTTGAATGACAGAGAATCAGAATACTACTTACAAGGCGGGCATAATTTTGAAGGCTGCCATCTATATGAGTTAAAGAAGTCAACAGAAATAGCTTAAGGAAAGCCAAATGGAACTTTCTTGCAAGAATTTGAAAATAAAAGAAATGCTATTTCTTTAAGAACAAGTATTATAATAACAATTGGCTCAACTTTCTCATTTTATGTTTTATCTCACTCTGAAAATTAGAAGACTGTGTTTTTATATCAATCACATCATTATTAGCATTGATTAAGCCATCTGCAATAATTTTGTGATTTAAATTCAGATGAACAATACCAGGCTTTTTTAATATGAAAAAGTAAAATTTTCCTTTCTCTTATCAAGTAACACATGTTGAATTTACAGTTTTCAATTTGATGTCATAGATAAATTAGGGGAACAGAATCTATTCAAGTGTATGTTTTATCTCAAGGAAATTATATTTTATCTAGTTACAGCAAAAACAGGCATATAAAAGGTTAGCTAAAAGTAAAAGCCTGCTCTGAATAGGGGACAAATGGATGAAAAGAAAATAAGTCAGTACGAATTCAAATGAGCGAGATGACTTCCCATGGGGAGGGGGGTGGCAATCAGTCCATGCTTTGTGAGGACATAGGCTTTGAGAACTTTGAGATTGACTTTGAAGAACAGATAATATTCAATAAATAAGGGAGAAGAAGTAGAAAGGCTAAAGTGTTTGGATCAATGAGCCAAAAAATACCATAGTCTTTCTGGCTCAGTATATGAGTACTCCCCAATTGGTTATGACAATCAATTGTTCCTGGTAATTAACAGTGTAGCCTTATGAGGCATTTAAGCATTTTGGCCAAATGTTGAATCCTAGCTATTTTTCACCTTCTTTTGAGCAATTGTGCATTATAGTGAGTGTGCTTTAGAACTTCCATTTCAGTATACACCGAAGTTTGTCTTTATTATACTTAATTCTGGCATCATGCAGCATAACCCTACTGTGATGAATTTGGTTCCATCCATCTTAGGTCCTCTTTGAATGAAGCATATTTTCCACAATTGCTGTTCATGATAATTATATCTTCTTGAATGATTAGGAATGACTTGAGATCTAAATGCTTGAGATGCCATATGGTTACTCTTGTAATTACACTTGATAATGTTATTTTTACTTTTATTTATTTTATTTTTATTTTTTATTTTGAGAGAGAAGAGAGAGAGAAAGAGAAAGGGACTGAGTGGGAAGGAGGGGAGAGAGGCAGAAGGAGAGGGAGAGAGAGAATCTTAAGCAGGCTCCATGCTCAGTACAGAGCCTGACAAGGGGCTCCATTTCACGACCATGGGATCATGACCTGAGCTGAAATCAAGAATCAGACATTTAACCAACTGAGCCACCCAGGTGCCCCAAGTAACATTATTTTTAAAGGCATGGTCTTATCAAGGACCTGCCCTTAATGATATATTTTTTCAATGATCTTTCCTTGAGAATTTAAATATAGATGAACCTTGTATATTTCTCTCTAAAAGTTTACTAATAGTATGTTCCATTGCTTTATAGCATGTAGTACTGGAAGAGCAAAAATAGCAACAACACCTAAGAACAATTAAACAGGTACAGAGTTCTTCCTATTTGCCCGGTACTTTTCAAGTGCCTGGATGTATAAATCTATATAATCATTACAACAACCTTATTTATCTCTACTTTACAGAAGAAAACTGAGGCACAAAGAGTTTAACTTGCCAAACTTAATTAGTAAATGAGTAAATGGCAGTGTTGGGATTTGAACCCAGACTATCTCTCTCTAGAGGCTGTTTATAACCACATAAAAATTTCAATGTGATTTAGCTCTGCAGCACGGTTGTACTTATCATACAGTCTTATGTTTATAAAATGATATTACAACTTCTGTTACTTTGAATTATAGATTTCTTTTGGTGACTAGACACTTTAAAATGCACATTTTGTCCTTTGGATTTTGTAAGTATTGGTTTATTAATTAAGAATATCTTGTGTTTGGGGCGCCTGGGTGGCACAGTGGTTAAGCGTCTGCCTTCAGCTCAGGTGTGATCCCGGAGTTATGGGATCGAGCCCCACATCAGGCTCCTCTGCTATGAGCCTGCTTCTTCCTCTCCCACTCCCCCTGCTTGTGTTCCCTCTCTCTCTGGCTGTCTCTATCTCTGTCGAATAAATAAATAAATAATCTTAAAAAAAAAAGAATATCTTGTGTTTGTTTTCATTTGGTCTTAGAATTCATATTTTCTCCTTTTATTAAATTTGGTGAAAATTTAAAATTTGTTTCATGCTTTAACCATATATTCTTTAGTTTGTAGCTTTACAATTGCGAAAGAATGAAAGAATAATAAATCTTAGGTAAATAGGACATGAAAAAGTAGATCTGCAATTGTTTATTTTAGTTAATTACTTAATCAATACTTATCAGTCAAAGAAGCTACTTTGATAAAATAGCTTCTTAATCTTTTTAGATGTTTTAATGATCTTGAACACAGAGATAATATGTATGTAATAATTCTCCCTGAGACCCAGTTAATAGAAAATTTTGATAAACTCATCACACTGTTACATACAGTCATTTTCTTCATTTTTGCAAAATATCACCAATATTTTCTTCTTCATTGAACAAGTTTTTGGTACTGTATGAGAAATTTTCAGCTTACTGTTTTAAAAAACAAAACTGAAGATATTTCCAGGAAAGACAGTAGAAGGAGAACATCTCTGATTATGGCTAAATTCACAGGGAAGAATGATTAAGGGTCCCATAAAATGTCCTTATTTTGGTAAGCTTAATGAGGAAGGAGGAGATAATTTCAACTTGACTCTATGTAGTAGTGTGATTTATTTTGTGAAAGTGCAAAGGGCATTTCAGAGTAGATGACTGTTGGAAAATACCTTTCTCATTTTAGGTTATATTGTTTATTCTATCCTGGGAAATGCGGAACCCAATAGGAATTTTAGTCAATAAAAAGCCCAATCTTCAACTTAACTTGGAGAGGAGAATGGGACAGAAGATCCTAACTAAAGGCACCATATCACTCAGCATCTGGTCCCTTCTCAATATTTATCTTGCTCTTATGATGAAAACTTTGAGTGGGCTAATGAGAATTTAAATTACTCAGATTGAAAAATAAACCAAAGAAGGAAGGAAAAGGATCCATTTTATGTTGGAGACATTTCTAAACAGACGAGCAGAGACTACACAGAAAAGTTTGCAGAAGGCATTGCTTTTTCAGGGTGCAGCAAATTCTATGAAAGAAACCCAAGGGATAGTGGGAATGTGCAGAGGAGAATAAAGAGGTTTAGAGGAAGAAATACATGAAGGGCTTAATTTCCTAAATGACTATGTTTGGAATAAGATATGTTTTAAGAGCAGCTTTAATTTTTCCCATTACACTTTAATTAAAAACTCCTCCATGTCATCAGTAAAGCAATTCCTACATAACTATACTTCTTCAGAGTATTGCTCTCATGGAGAGTGGAGGAAGATGGTTTAAATAAAAAAGACAGTCCATTCCATCTCTATTTTTCTACTCCTAACTGAGGTCAGGAAGCTAGATTTATTTAACTGAGCTATTTTCTGTCATCTAGGCACGAAGTAATGATCTATCTACAAACTACAGGATATACAGTCTCTAGCCAGTTAACTTTTGGTGAAGAGCATATAAAATTAAGGGCCACTTTCTGAGTGTAGAAGGAAGTTTCCTGAAGAGGGAGATGCTGAATCCAAATAAAGGGAGCTGATGTTATCATCTCACAACAAAGAAGGTAGCCATCAAAAACTAGGGAGTGTGTGTGATTATGTATGTGTGCTGCCAATACGCATACACCATATAATGTCTTCTGAACTGGGATCCATGGAGTCTAAAGATAGAGATGGGGGACTTTAAATTGTATTATCTTATAGAAAAATTTCCTTTTGGAAATTATGGCAGGAAATAATAGAGATTAATTTAGCAGCATATTGAACATTTTGGTGTCTCATGAATGGATTGTATACATAATTGCTCCTAAAGTACTTCTTCATTTTCTTGAGGGCTATGCCTGAGACATGAGAAATTTGATGGGAAACAAAATTCATGCAGTTAACATGGACCTGCTTTTTCTTCTTGTTCAACGTGATGGAGACTATTAAGGCTAGTTGCTGTACCCAATATATGCACCAAACATTTATCCCTGGACACTGTTTGGAAACTATCCAGAATGGTAAGCCACTTAGAATGTGTATGGAAAGATTGTCATTAGACGGCTGGGATTGTGGCTATATTCTTGAGGGTGATTAATGCTCTGTTTTCTCTCCTCAGTAGAGACCAACAGATCCTATATTCACTCCTTCTTTGGTGAAAATACTTTTCAAAATTTGTATTCCCTGTCAAAAATCTATTCTCATCATGAAATAGCTTTCAATAGGGGATTATTATGTGACATGTTCTATGATTGCCATTTTGATTGATTCTTCAATCAGAGTTTCAACCATACTTAATAAAGATATTAGAGCCACAGTATCCAAACTAAATGGACAGTATATCCTCCATGTGGAATTTCTAGTTCATATGGCCAAGAATTATTACTGCACTGAATTGACTCTACAGGTTTGGATATTTGGACATAAGCTTCAATTAATTACTGATCTTTACTTTGGGGTAGGAGATGAGAGTAGAAAATAAATTATGTTTCTCCAAAGCAGATAATTTAAAAGATAAACTTTCAGAAGCTTATCACTTGATTATTATTGTTAGTTTACAATATGTTTACACAAAAATATCTTTATCTAACTTCAGCACCATGTTAGGAGCTTCAAGCTCCTGCTACAGAACTTAAGCATTACTGATTTATGTGCAAATGCTATATACGTGTCTGGAATTACAGATAAGAGGTCTTTGTAGGATTCTACTTCCTCAAATTAGGAAGTAAACAGCTGGAGGTGAGGGCAAGCCATAGCTATCAAAGAGATGGAGCTTGGCATTGACTGTCTTTGTCTCTTGATTATTCAGATACATTCATATATGTCTTGACCATGTGGTTACCCAAGAAACAGGTCCTTAACTATAGAAAACAAACTGATGGTTACCAGAAGGGAGGTGGGTGGAGGAACAGGTTAACTAGGTGATGGGGATTAAGGAGGTCACTTGTGATGAGCACCTGGTGATGTGTTGAAGTGTTGAATCACCATATTGTATGCCTGAAAATAATATTACACTGTATGTTAACTGGAATTTAAATGAAATCTTTGTTTTAAATTAGCATAAAAAAGGTAATCTTCCTAATGATGCTTGTGACCAAAGGACAGGAAAAGAATCTTGGTAGACTGTAAGGAATCAACATTGGGAAGCACAGCATACACAAGCTATTTTTTTTAATTGGGTTATTCATATTTGGGGTGTTGAGTTTTTATTATTTTGGATACTAACCCTTTATGAGATAGATCATTTGCAAATACCTTCTCCCATTCTGTAGGTTGCCTTTTAGTTTTGTTGACTATTTCCTTTGCTGTGCAGAAGCTTTTTACTTTTGCTGTGTGATTGTTTCCTTTGCTGTGCAAAGGCAATAGATTATTTTTGCTTTTGTTTCCCTTGCCTCAGGAAACATATCTAGGAAAAGATTGCTAATGCCAATGTCAAAGAGGTCATTGCCTGTGTTTTCCTATGGGATTTTTATGGTTTCAGGTCTCACATTTAGGTCCTTAATCCATTTTGATGTATGGTATAAGAAAGTGGTCCAGTTTCTTTCTTCTTCCATGTTGCCCTCCAGTTTTCCCAACACCATTTGTTGAAGAGACATTCTTTTGCTCATTGGATATTCTTTCTTGCTTTGTTGACAATTAATTGACCATATAGTTGTGGGTTCATTTCTGTGGGTTTTTTTTAAAAGATTTTAATTTTAAAAAATTTTTGTGAGAGAATGAGAGAGAGAGAAAGTGAGCAGGAACGGGGGAGGGGCAGAGGGAGAAGCAGGCTCCCCGCTGAGCAAGGAGCCAGATGTGGGACTTGATCCCGGGACCCTGGGATCACGACCTGAGCCAAAGGCAGATGCTTAACCGACTGAGCCACCCAGGCGCCCCATTTCTGTGTTTTCTATCCTATTCTATTCATCTGTGTGTCTGTTTTTGTGCCAGTAGCCGTTTTGATCACTATAGCTTTGTAATATAACTTGAAATCCAGAATTGTGATGGATTTTTTTTTCTCAAAACTTTATTTAAAATCTGGTTAGTTAATATTGGTTTCAGGATGCTTTTCTTCTTCCAGATTGCTTTGGCTCTTCGGGGTCTTTTGTGGCCTATACAAATTTTAGGATTGTTTGTTCTAGCTCTGTGAAAAATACTGGTGATATTTTGATAGGTATTGGATTCAGTGTGTAGATTGCTTTGGGAAGTGTAGACATTTTACCAATATCTTTTCTTCCAATCCACGAGCATGGAATGTTTTTCCATTTTTTTATGTCATCTTTAATTTCCTTCACCAGTGTTTTATAGTTTTCAGAGTACAGGCCTTTCACCTCTTTGGTTAGGTTTATTCCTAGGTATCCTACTAGTTTTGGTGCAGTTTTAAATGGGATTGATTCCTTCATTTCTCTTTCTTCTGTTTCATTATTGATGTATAGAAATGCAACTGATGTCTACACGTTGATTTTGTATTCTGTGACTTTACTGAATTTATCAGTTCTAGTAGTTTTCTTTGGTGGAGTCTTTCAGGTTTTCTACGTATGGCATCATGTTATGTGCAAATAGTGAAAGTTTTACTCCTTCCTTGACAATTTAGATGTCTTTTATTTCTTTTTGTTGTCTGACTGCTATGGCTAGGCCTTCTAGTACTATGTTGAATAAAAATTGTGATAGTGGACATCCCTATCTTATTCCTGACCATAAAGGAAAAGCCCTCAGTTTTTCCTCACTGAGGATGATATCAGCTATGGGTTTTTCATATGTGGCCTTTATTATGTTGAGGTATGTTCCCTATAAACCTACTTCGTTGCAGGTCTTTATCAAGAATGGATGATACTGTGTCAAATGTTTTTTCTGCAGTGATGTTTTCTTATGGTAAATGTGGTAGACTTGCTATAATCTCTTACTTCTCTCATATACAAATCCCTTTATGACCAAATAATATGCATTTCTTGAAGATGTCTATGGAATATTGTTTCTACAGTTTAGAATATTGTGAAACTAAGTAAATATAATCAAGATTGAATTTGCCAAAAAATATTATTGGCTTTTTGCTATTCTGCATTATAATAATGCCAATAACAGCACCTAAATTTTGTTTTTTTCCCAAAGCACATCAAATTATGTAACATTGGTAATGTTTTCGGGACCTTGTTACCACTAGTAAAGCCACGATCTTTTTTTCTGACAAGAAAAAAGTTAATGAAAGTACATAACAGCCTGAATAGCAGGTGTGGAAAAGCTTTTTTTTTTTTAATGGAGGAAAAATTAATATGAAAATGTTATTTTTTAACTGTCTTCAAACAATTATAATGCTAATTAGTATTTCAACTTCCATAAAGATTAGACAGGAATTTATGAAGGGTAAAAACTCATTCCATTTTTAATCAGCTACTTTGATATATTATTCCACAGAAATCTTATATTCTGATTTTTAGATGTGCCACTTTTTATTGAAAAGTTGCAGAAGCAGAATCCCCTGGTAACATGTCAACTGTGCACCTGAAGACTTTTCAAATAACGTACACAACATGCATAAAACTGTTAAGCAAATAATGGATTTTGTGCAAGGCATGTTCCCAGGTGGTATTTTGCAAATATAGCTTGTCTTGTACTGTTATATCAGGTGAACCCAAGAACAGAGGGCAAAATTGCTATCAAGAGTAAATGATTGGAATCCAATTTTTCTGTTAACTGAACTGAACCCATATGCACATTCTAATATTTCTCAGGTTTGATAGACATATTCTATTAGCAATTTTCTACTCACCACATGCTGTAATTTGGTATTTAATTATTTGCATGAAATAAATCATCAGTTGAAACTTATTGTATTAAAAAACACAAAAATAAGCCCTTTTATACACACACCAGTGCTTTGAAAAACTGGCTTGCCAAACTAAAAATGGCAAAATTAATAAAACGAGTAGCTAAGCATCTTATTTGCGATTGTATTCTTGGATGTATTTTTAACCATAATTGAGAAAAAAAACATATTTATTGACTTTCCAAAAAGGAAATGTTTACTTTCTTTTATCTAGTAATTATGGGACCAAATTGCCTTGTCACATTTGAAACAAAGAAATAAAATTTGAGTCAATTTGTTAAGTATAACTAATAAATTATATGATCACGTTTTTTTTCACAGAGTGCTTTCTTTAAATCATTGAAGTAATTGGAAAATATGTAGGCACTTAATCAATATGTTAAAATATGCAGAAAATTCTTAGTATGAAGTACTGAAGGCTCAGGGGTGATTTGATAGTTGTCTATGAAAAGCTTATCTCCAATGAATAAAAAGCTAGGCAGGAGGTGAGCTCCTTGAGAGACTTATTTATAGAATAGAAAGGTTTTTGTTTTTGTTTTTTTTTTTCACTGTATACTTTCAGGGTATGAATTCTGAAAGATTAAGAACTATTCTGCTATAGATTTAGAAGCACTTTTTTTCTGGGGCAGTGAAAAGTAGGAAAAACTGTTTTCAAAGGTTACAACATAGTCTTAAAAGACACTGGGAGAAGATAACTGATATTTTAAGTTATCCTGTGATGGATAAGATTTAACTATATGATTTTTGTCTTAGGAAGAAATTCAGTAGTCTTTCATTTCTTTGCTTAAAAGAGTTTCCTCAAGAAAATAAATTACTCCAAATGCTCCCTGCTGGTAAATTAAGTATTTTGTATGTACTCATTGATGATTTTCAGGAATCATATCCTACACACAAACAAGCCCATGCTCTGTTTAGGGAGGAAGGGCCAATCCAGGGGAAGGTAAAGGAAATGTACTATGCTACTTTCTCCTTCATACTTGCCCGTATGGGGGCATTTTCTCAGGTTCACACAGCCTCTGCTAATGAAAGGTATACAGAGCTGGTCTGGCCTTGCGGCTGTAGCTTGGCAACTCTATTCATTCTAACAGAAGGTGATTTCTCTCTCTCTCTTTCTGCTTTTCTCTTTTGTTTCCTTCTTTCTCATTCTTTCTTTATCTCTTAGACTCCACATAACTCATTTGTTTTCACTAGGCAAGGTGACAATGGATGATTGGTTATAGTATGAATGCTTTCTCAGTACTAACCTATTCTAGTCCCAGGGAATCCACTCATTTCCTTCTTCCTGAGAGACTGAGTTTCCTACATACCTCACTGGGTTATCCCCCTTCACATGACCAAGATTTGGATTTGATTTTCTGTGTCTTCAATTAGCTTCGCCTGTCCACAGTGAATCATTTTCTTATCCTTGTTTTGTATTCTCATTTATGTCTGTGAAGTCTTCACATATTTGCTTTTATTAAGGGGCAATTATATTATCTTTAAAATGAAGTACCAAGGTATTTAGTAGTTTTAGTTCAATTTCCATAAATTAATGGCAAGGTATTTTGTACAGAATTAAAAGTTATTCCAGGAAATAGGGTCTTATTTTATTGACAAGGCCGTTACTGCCTACATCATCTTATTTTTAGTCAAGTGTTTTTGTTTAAGAGTGAGCTGAGTACTGAGCAAAGGGAACAAAAACCTATTTAAAGGACTCTCTTTTAAAGTCATAGATTCCATTAGAAAAAGAGGCATTCTATTTTAAATCTATACAATTCCTAGTGATCTGCACTTGTACCAGTAACAATGCAAGGTGTTAATTTTTTCATAACTTTGAAAAACTATATATTGTGAAGTTCATATTATATGATTATCAATGTTTAGTTTTTTCTAAAGAGTAGATTAGATCACTTGAATGATTTTCTTTTTTAAGATTTATTTATTTATTTGAGAGAAAGAGGTGTGGGGAGGGACAAAGGGAGAAGGAAAGTCTTAAGCAGACTTTGTATGGAGCATGGAACCTGACGGGGGCTTGATCTCAAAACCTGAGATCATGACCTCAGCCAAAACCAAGAGTCAGTCGCTTAACCAACTGTGCCACCTAAGCATCCTAGATCCCTTGGAAGTTAAAGAATAAATTATGGTGTGAGATTAATTAAAAATCGAATGAGACATAATTTCTTATCTTTTATAATCTTGATTTTTTTTGCTTTCTATTCTAATCCATTATCTACTTATCTTTTTTATAAGATTTAAAATGATTATCATATTAAAATACATGAAGAGTATAAATTACTCTTCTTCTGTATTAGAAATACCATGGCTATGCTACAGTTGCATCCTGAGGTGCCTAAGAATTTTCTCTTAGTAAACTCGTTTGGCCTTTAAGGATAGGGTCTGCCTGCTTCTGTCCAAGGAATCAAAAGTTGTATTTTTAGAGACCAGCGTCTTCTAATAGAATTTTCTGCAATGATGGAAATATCCTATTTCTACACTGTTCAGTACCATAGCCACCTAGCCATATAGGGCTATGGAGCACTTGAAATGTGGCTAGTGAAACTCAGGAACTGTTTCTAATTTTATTTCATTTTAATTAATACTAATTTAAATTTAGAGAGCCACATTATAGGTACTGTACTGAAAAATGCTGCCTAGAACTTCATGTGTCACTTAATATCTCTGAGCTTAATTTTTCTCACTTGTAAAAATAAAAATAAAAATCTGACTTTCTAACAAAATTGTACAAAAATCAAATGAAAAAGGAAAAGGATTCAAAAAGTGATTCAAACAGTGATGCAATTCAAACAGTGATGGGTGGGCTGTGAAACTGTACTGTTTACATTTGGGTTCTGACTCTAGTATATGCCTTGTGCAAGATACTATACTGGTCTTTCAATTTTATCTTGTGTAAAATGGGAATAATAATAGCATCTAACTCATTGATTTCTGTGACAATTAAATGAGACAATACATTAAAAGTCTTTAGAATTGTGCCTGGCAAACAGTTAACTACCTAGACAAATGGCAGTTATTGCTCTCATTATTGACTACACAAACATGGAGAGCACACATTCTAATGTTTAGAGGAAACTCAAATCTCTCTCCATTCATTTCCCAAAAAAGACGACACTTTCTAGGATTCAAGGAAAAATTTAGTTCTTAAGGATACATGGTGAATGAAACTTTGGTTCAACTGCAAAAGAGAGAAACATCTTTAAAATTACCTTCTTTTTGGTTCTACTATGTGAGAGTTGTGTAAATTGAGTCTGGGTGAAATCTCTTGAGGTAAAACTTTGAAGAAAGGAAATCTGCTATGGCTTAAAAGGAAGAGGGTAATAAAAAGGGATATTGAATATCGTCTACATTACGATATTTTTCATAAGGGAAGAAACCGGAAAAAAAGAATTTGAAGCTGACCCTCTATTCTAGCAACATTGAGGGTATGTATTAGCTTTGTATTAGGTGTCTGGCTAGTCCCTGAGACAGGCAATTCTGAGATCCAGAATCCTGACATTATCTGAATCTACATTTTCCTTCAGAATCATGGCCAATAACTGCTAAATTAGGTACCAGCATCTACAGCGTTTTGATTTTTTTAAAGTTTTTATTTCAATTCCAGTTAGTTAACATAGAGTGTAATATTAGTTTCAGGTGCACAATGTAGTGACTCAGCAGTTCCATACAGCACCTGGTACTCATCACGACAACTCACTCCTTAATCCCCATCCCCTATTTAACCCATCCCCCCACCCACCTTCCCTCTGGTAACCATCAATTTGTTCTTTATAGTTAATAGTCTGTTTCTTGTATACCATTTTGATTTTGATGCCTGGGAAAAGCTGCTCCAAAGTGGACCTTTTTCTAGAACATGCTCTATATGTCCCATTTCTGATACATACTTTTAGGTTAGCAAGCAAAGTCTCTTAAATGTAAGTACACCAGAAAGAAGAAAAGATCAAGATGCTTAGTTATGATTTGGAGTATAATATTCTAACAACTGATTTAGAATAAAACTGATGGTGGCTAGATCTCTGATGGAGCCGGAGGAGTGTCTAACATGGAGGGGTAGAAAAACTTTTGCCTAAGGCTGCTATTATATTTAATTTTTTTTCCCATGATCATCTGCACCATCTAGACTTTGGATAATTTGTTGATCATACATTGAAAGTCACTTTTAGTATGTAGTAAATTTATTCTATTACTATCAGTTTAGATGGAGAATAATGTAGTAGATTTTCATGAGAAAGACTTGGACTCATACCTAAGGTTGACTCACTTTAAAAAATTCCACTATATCCGATTTTAACAGATATTTCCATGTTGAATTGCTAGTTGAAACTGTTTTTTTTTAAGCAGATATGCTATGGGTCTTAAATAAATGAAATATGCTTTTATTTGAAAGCATAAAGTTCATCAAAAAAAAAAGAAAGCATAAAGTTCAGATTTTAGGATATATTTTTGCTTTTTAAAATCTGACATTTCAAACATCTTTAAATTTTAAAATATTTTTAGTTTTTTTCCTCAGTTGGAAGACACTAATTTTTTCTTTATTTAAGGTAAAGATGGAAAAAAGTAATATTATATTATTACTTTTAAAGTGTAAGTCTAGACATGATACTCTGTAAGAAGACCCAAAAGACTACACCAAAAAATTGCTGGAACTAATACATGAATTCAGCAAAGTCACAGGATATAAAATCAATGTACAGAAATCTACTATACTTCTATATACCAATAATGAAGCAACAGAAAAAGAAATAAAGGAATTGCACCAAAAGCAGTAAGTTACCTAGGAATAAACCTAACCAAGTAGGTAAAAGGTCTGTACTCTGAAACTATAGGACACCTACGAAAAAATTGAAGATGATACAAAGTAATGGAAAAACATTCCATGTTCATGTATTGGAAGAATAAATATTGTTAAAACGTCTATACCACCCAAAATGATCTACACAATGTAATCCCTATCATAATGCCACCAGAATTTTTCATAGAGCTAGAACAAACAATCCTAAAATCTGTATGGAACCACAAAAGACCCCCAATAGCCAAATCAATCCTGAAAAAGCAAAGCAAAGCTGGAAGCATCATGATTCTGGACTTCAAGCTACGTTACAAAGCTGTCATCATCAGGACTGTATGGTATTGGCACAAAAACAGACACATAGATCCATGGAACAGAATAGAAAACCCAGAAATGGACCTACAACTATATGGTCAACTAATCTTCAACAAAGCAGGAAAGAACATCTGATGGAAAAAGTCTCTTCAACAAACGGGTTAGGAAAACTGGAGAGCAACATGCAGAAGAATGAAACTGGACCACTTTCTCACATCATACAAAAAATAAATTCAAAATATAAGGAAGAACTAAATGTGAGACAGGAAATCATCAAAATCCTAGAGGAGAACATAGGCAGCAACCTTTTTGACCTTGGCCATAGCAACTTCTTACTAGGTATGTCTCATAAGGCAAGGGAAACAAAAGTAAAAATGGACTGTTGGGTCTTGATTAAGATAAAAAGCTTCTGCAGAGCGAAGGAAACAATCAATAAAAATAAAAGGCAACCTCTGGATTGGGAGAAGATATTTGCAAATGACACATCTGATAAAGGGTTAGAAGCCAAAATCCATAAAGAACTTACCAAACTGAACACTCAAAAACAAGTAACCCAGTTAAGAAATAGGCAGATACATTTTTTCTAAGAAGATATACAGATGGCTAACAGATACAAGAGAAGATGCTGAACATCACTCATCATCAGAGAAGTACAAATCCAAACCACAATGAGATACCAACCTTCTACCTGTCAGAATGGCTAAAATTAACAACACAGGAAACAAGAGGTGTTGGTAAGACTGCAGAGAAAGGGGAACCCTCTTACACTGAATGCAAACTGGTGCAGCCACTCTAGAAAACAGTATGGAGGTTCCTCGAAGAATTAAAAATAAAACTACCCTCTGATCCAGCAATTGCACTACTAGATATTTACCAAAAATTACAGAATCGAAGGGGTACATGCATCCTGATATTTATAGCAGCATTATCAAGAATAGCAATGGAAAGAGCCCATGTGCATTGACTGTTGAATGGATAAAGAAGAGGTGGTATATATATACAATGGAATATTACTCAGCCATCAAAAGAATGAAATCTTGCCATTTGCAATGACATGGATGGAGCTAGAGCATATTATACTAAGTGAAATCAGTCAGAGAAAGACAAATAGCATTATGATTTCACTCATATGTGGAATTTAAGAAACAAAACAGATGGACATATAGGATGGGAAAAGAGAGAGAGTGAGAAGCAAACCGTAAGAGACTCTTAATGATAGACAGCAATCTGAGTGTTGGTGGAGGGAGGAGGATGAGGGACGTGCTAAATGGGTGATGGGTATGAAGGAGGGCACTAGATATGATGAGCATTACATGTTATATGTAAGTGATGAATCACTAAATTCTCATCCTGAAACCAATGTTACATTATATGTTAACTAACTGGAATTTAAATAAAAATTTGGAGGGAAAAAAGGTCATTAGCATGCAAAAATCCTCATTCAAGTACTACACTGAAATCAACCTGGTGATGTCGGTTCCGACAGGGATGTGGATAGTCTGAAGACTGATAGTTCCAAACCTTTAGACTTTATAATTGTGGCCTCAACAGAGATTTTTACATGGTACTTTATAGTTTACAAGTTACTTATTGATTTCACTTGATCCTTTAAGGCAAGCAAGAAATATAGCCCTAGCCCCACTGTATAGAGAAAGTGAGTGATGCTTGGAGAGATTTAAAAATCTTTTCCCAAATCATACAGGCTTCTGAATAAGTAAATACAATGATTTATTATAAAAAATAAAAAAAATAAAGTATAACTCTAAGAAAAGCTGTGGTGCTGTTTTTCTTTGAATTATTGAGCCACATGGAAAAACATCATTTTGGTTATCATTAACTGTACACAGGAGACTAGAGAAAATTCATCAAATAGGTAGCTTTATCAAGCTAAAGAACATAAAATACAGCAACTCATTCAGGACCCCTCTCCCTTTAGAGAGCTTTCTTTCTTTCCTTTCTGTTCTCACCTTCACTTAATAAACTTTCACTTCACTTAAAAAAAACAAAACCAAAAAACCATAAAATATAAAGGAAGCATTGAATGTTGACACATATCTATCTTTTCTTCATTCAATCAATCAATCTATCTATCTTGAAGTTCTATCTATCATCTATCTATCTATCTATCATCTATCATCTATCTATCTATCTATCTATCTATCTATATCTATCATCTATCTATCTATCATCTATCATCTATCTATCATCTATCTATCTATCATCTATCTATCATCTATCTATCTATCTATCATCTATCTATCTATCTATCTATCTATCTATCTATCTATCTCGAAGTTCCTAGCACCTTGCTCATTCACAAAGTAGTTGCTGGATTTCTGTATGGGTTTAAGGTACATGATCATGCTAAATGTTCATGTACAAATTTTAGAAGAACAAGGCCATGGGTTCAAATCTGTGTGTTACAAAGCTAAACACAATGGCACTAGAAAGAGTGGATTATACTTTACTTTTTAAATGCTTATTTGTGTAGGTACTGTGCTGGTCCTATTACCAGTAAAAAGATAAAAAATACAATCAAAATATAAAATAAACATAAAAAACAACAAATATTAATGACTATAAAATAAAGTATATAATAAATAAAAATCTTACAAATGCTGTAACAAATATACCTGAAACAATTATGAAAGTATAAACAAGGAACACTTTGATTTGGTTTGCTTAGTAAATTTGTCATCTATAGGTGATGGTGAAGTTCATCCTTGAAAAATGGTAGAATCTGAAAGGCAGTGAAAATGGAAAGGCATTGAAAGGCAGTGAAAATGGAAAGGCATTCTAAGTGGAGGACAATGTGATCAGAAGCAAAGGTAGGTAAGGTGAGACAGGTTTACTGGAAGGTATGAGAAGCAGACAGGAGTGTGAATTTATTCCATAGGTTAGTGATTTGCAAACTGCTCACTAAAGAACCCTTCTATGAGGCCATTTCAACAGGCCTTCAAGCTCTTACCAGATCAGAACTACTCATACATTTTGCATAGTCGGTTTCTATGTGAAATTTCATTTAAGCACAAGGTTCTACAGCTAAAAACTCTTCAGAAACCACTGAAAAGTGACAGAGCATTATGAATTTTTCAACAAAAGAATGACAAAATAAATGATTTATTTAAAAAAATTTGGCACATATATTTTTAGACTTTCTTTCTCTCACACACATATATTTATATATTAGATCTTATAAAATTTACCTAACTTAGGTTTGGCTAACTGAGGCTATAAATTTATTTAGGAGTATTTTCTAGCCTTCTAGTAAATGCTCATATTCAAGATCGTGCTTTGATGTAAAAGTGACATCACTCAGTGAGGAGGCTGCTCAAATCTACTGTTACTGCATGTAAGTGATTCACAGCATATATACTAAAGGAAAATTTTCAGCACCTGAGTGTTTTATCTGCATGATGCCATGACCCTAGGTAGTGGCAGACATTTGGACGGTTAAACTTTTCACTTTTCATTTGAAGGCCTTGGTGTCACATAGACACTGCTTCAAAAGACATGTCTTTAAGGATAAGATTTATAGAGTTCTTCATAAAAGAGAAGACAAAAGACCACTTAGCTTGAACATTTATAAATGTAAATGTATTCCCATGTAATTATTTGGTCTTTGAATCTCATAAAGAACATCTGGCACTGGAATTCTATAATTTCTAAGGCTAACAAACTGATATTGTGGGATGGCTCCATGCTTATAGAGGGGGTATATTTCTATGGAATTCAGTAAGGCATTTGTGTATGTACATGGACAGAATTAATCCTAAATGCAAATGCTAATACAGCAAGGTATTTGGCTTTGTAGTCTGTCAAAAGCACTCAGTGTTATTCGTCATGGAACTTAATTTTATCATAAAATATCTGTCTAAACACATTAGTGTTCTTAAGATTCTGAAGTCTTATTATTTCAGGAAACAAAGGATTTGAAATATTTTATCAGTTTCTAGGTAAACTGTGATTATAACCTTTTGCAACTCTTTAAATAATTGTTATAATTTTATTGGAAATTTCAGAATGCAAGAAAGCTTTTTTTTTCTAATGAGATGTTATAAATACAAATTTATTTCAGGCCTGAAACATCAAGTATCATGTGAATTCCTGAAACTCATTTTCCTATGACTCACTATGTGACTACAACTTGGGAGACTGCAAATATTATTACCCAATTAATTCTGAGTTAGTAAGTACAGCAGCAAGATGTAAATGACAAAATATTGAAGTGAGAACTACTTAATTTCTTAAGTGATACAGAGAAGCAGAAGTAAAATGAATGTGCATAAGTTTCAGACGTTCAATATTCTTTTATTCACTGAACAAATATTTATTAACTGCAGACTGTGCCAATACTGTTCTAAGCCCTGGGTATTATACGGATCTGAATAAAAGCTAAGTGCTCAGTTTAAGGGGCTCACAGGTGAATAGAAGAGATAGACGCCTGCTTACAAATGTAGGCGAAACTCCCTTAAAGGAATGCCACCTAATATTTAATTAAATTGAACCACATTAACTGATGCTCTCCATTCCCCTTATAACACATAATTAATTGATGTCTATGGTACCTGAAAGTTAGGGTAATTTGGGGATGTTCTTCTGCTTTCACTACCATTAGTGTTGCATGCTTACTAAGAGAACTAGCTACTTTTCCCAATCATGTTCAATGCTAATTGAACTTTACATTAATTTAATTTTAAAAACTACACATAGTATATATAAAGTGACACAGCTTAAGTAATAATAAAGCATATGCCCATGTACCCATAATCAGCTTAGTAGAACAATACTGATTTTTATACATTAGTATTTTATAATAGAACAATACAAATTTTTATATCATAACTAAATTAATATTACATAGTGGTAAATGTGTGTATGAAAGAATTACAAATGTGAGCACAATGAGAAGAGTTTGGTAATAATTGATAAGTCAATAATATTGATCATAGATTTTAGATTTTATTGATTTAGGGAATGAGTGAAAAACCTGCAAAATTAAGGAAAAAAATCATAAAAGTCATGAAATACAAACTTGAATTGTGTATGAAAGATGATGTAAAACTTTAATCAGCAGATTCATACTCAAAGAACTTTGGCCCAATATCATAATATTGGCACATGAAAGTACATTTTTATTCATGAGTTAAAATGCTTCTCATATGAATGTATTTCTTTTCAATTACTTGCTCTCAAAGCCATTTTTTGTTTAACTGAAAAAGGACCCAGGTCAAGGATGACATATTAAAGAATTTCAACTTTAATTACAATATAAGGAGATGTTTTGAAGAAGGTATCTAGAAGGACTCCTTATGCAAGTGTTGACTAAATACCACACCCTCAGTCAGGTCTAATAAGATGATCCCATCTAAAGCAGCCTTCTTCAGCTGTCTTTATTCTTTAATCGTGCTTTATTTCTCTTTATGGCACTATGACTACCAGTCACCACAATTTATTTACATATATTTTCCATCTTCTTCACAAAAATAGGGGTTTCATGAGAGCAGGGGCTTTGTCTTGTTTACCACTTTATGTTCAATGCTTAGACGGGAGCGGGCACAGAGTTGCTGGTCAACAAACACGTGCTGAAGGGTCATTTTGAGACTCGGGTGGCTTGACTGAGTTCATGCTAAGGTAATCCATATGGATCTGGAAGGCATTTAGAGTTCTGAAGTACTAGTGCTGAGGCTTCAGGGACAACTGAAATGTCCCAGGAAAAGAAATCCCCAGGAGAAAAAACAATCCTGTCAGAGCAAGCAGCATGTGCAAAAGGTTGCATCTGTGAAACCATATGGCAAATGTTCAAGGATTTCACAGAGATGCACTGATGGGGTCCTTTGAGACAGTGCTACAAAACAGGTTGGGGAAGAAATGTTTGGGCCAAATCATAAAGGACTAAAGATTTTGCATTTCATCTTGTAAGTGATGGAATTTTGCTATATTTCAAGTATAAAAATGACTTGTTCATTTTGAAATTACATTCATTCTAAAAGGTAGCATGGATGGGGTTGGGATAAATGGGTGATGGGTATTAAGGAGGGCAACATCACTTGTTACGATGAGCAATGGGTGTTATATATAAGTGATGAATCACTAAATTCTAGTCCTGAAACCAATATTACACTATATGCTACCTAACTAGACTTTAAATAAAAATGTGGGGGAAAAAAAGGTAGCATAGGTAATAACATGGAGAAACAAATAATGAATGTACTGGAATAAGGATGTCAATCAGGTCAATATACAAATAATAAATAATTAAGAATTTGCTGAAATTTTTGTGCAACTAGGGAGATTTTGGTTGCTTGACACCAATCATGTGTAAGACTACCTGGGATAGTCAATTGAGTCTCAGGAAATGTGGCTGATTTTACAAATTTTGGCAAACATTTCACATGAGAATCTGTGCTTGGAGGAGAGATCACCTTTTATCCTTAAATATGTTCCTTTCTGAGGGTGGGGAGAGAAAAGCAGGAATAGTGGAGAACCTCTAGGAAGTGAGAACACTCTGACATGTTATCATGCTGGTACTCAGCCTCTTCAACTAGCTTTGCTGATTCACATGGAGCTCCATGGTGCCACTCAGAAATGGAATAATTTAAAAGCAGACAATATTTGGGTTATTTGACAATAATCCTGGCCAAACAAGGTGGTCTTATTTAGATGAATGAAACAGGCAGTTGTTTCTTTATGTCATACACTAAACATATTTTGTCCTTATCAGCATTATCAATATGAATCTGCAGAGATTTTATATTATTTAATATCTCTCTTGATATCTCCTCTGTGAGTCTGTGATAATGACAGAAAAAGTAAGAACCAGAAATGGAAAACAAAATTTTTCTTTCATAAACTCAGTTATTCAGTAATTTGTTTCATTTTAGAATCCCAAGTAAGTGACATTAGCCAAGCCAATCCAACTGATGGGTATAAAAACCTTTAAAAATAATCTTGAGTAAGTTACTATTCTTATATCTTGTGTTTAACCTACCAGGTAGCTAAGAAGGACTTTTTAGGAATACAAAGAAATTGCTGAATAAGAACTCTTAATTTAGAGATAAGTCGTATTTGAAAATTTTAGTTTCAATGACTTAATGTTAGAGGTAAAAATACTTTTAAATTTTAGAGACAGTGGTCTTAAAATATTAAGCTTTTGGCATGTGTATTAAGTGTTACTTAAAATATTTCCACAGCAAATAAGATGTATTCAAAAGATTCCACTTATAATGAATAAACAAAAAATTTGGCTGCAGTATAATTTTTAAAATTGAAGATTTTAAATGTACTCTAGAATTTTATTAATCTATTTCAAAACTTTTCTTGTATAGCAAACCAAACTGTATCCTAGATGAATGTAGGAAATACTATCTTCTCAAACAGAGAAAAAAGGGGATGAAAAATAATTTAGTTAAGCAGGTTCCACTATCTCTACTTCTGATTGCAGCAGAGCATTCTTATGACATGAAATAGAGGGTGATTTATCTTCATCCCAGCAAAATACTTAAAAGTTCGCAATGTATGTGAAAAACAGATTTGTTATTCAGAGTCAAGTGGAATAAATCAGCGCATTGGTTATTTTGGGTTCCTATTCATGTTCTTGGCCCTTTTTTTATTTGCAGATTTTTTGCCCTGGCAGATTCTCTATTATCTGTAACTAGGGAAAAATAAGGAAATGAGTCTACTTTGCTATACACCATTTAACTTTTCCTCTTTGAAGAAGTCAAATGCTGAGGACACCACCAGGGCTGCCTGTCAGGGTGAGGGTAGGAAATAGCATATTGACCTAGAGGGATGGATGCCTGAATGATAATCACGTGCCTATTTCAATTGTTATTTCCTAAATAATGCTAAGGATTTTGTTTTCTATGGTTTGTGGATTAGCTAAGCTTCTGAATTCTATTCCTTTATCTTCTTTTTTCTGAGCCACCTCACTATTTATTACTATCTTTACTTGAAAAAAAGAGAATAAAATTTAAAATATTCTTTTAATTTAATCATTGTTTATGGCTCTTAATGAGAACATGTTTAGTATGTCGATGATGAGGGATAGAAGCAGAAAAATGTTCACCTTTAGTCCAGAAGGCTGACCTACCTATATAGCCTGCATGGTTTCGGTAAGAATCAAATATGTGCTGGTTGCTGCATTCTTAAAGGGTCTCATGACCACCTGTAAATCTCACTGATAGTTAATATCGATCTGAATGATAAGCACTAGAGAAATCTTGTGAAAGTAGTTTTATGAGTAGAAATTCGAAGACATTTATGATCTAATACTCTCTGCACATCTCCACCCCCTTAAGCACTAAACATATAACCACCAGCTTCATACAGCAAAAAGTGCAGGTCTTTCTGCCCACAGGTCCTGTCCCTGTATTACTTAAATAAACTAAGTTGCGCCATAAAACATCTCAAGAATTCTTTCTTGAATGTTGCACTAAACGATCCCACAGGAGTTGGGGGTTCAAACTACTGGATAAGTTACTTTTGGAAAATTTATTAGTTTCCATAGGTCTTAGTAAAACCTCTTTTTGGATAATCCTATTTATTTTTTAAGGTTTTTAACATTTATATTTCTTTCTATAAACAATTTCAACTATAGCTTTCATTATATGAGCTTCTCCTACTGGATAGTCCTATGTAATCATATGGTGCCAAATACCAACTATCTGGATCTGATCCTCAAGTCTGTAACTTCAGCATTGCTATCTCTTTCATGCTACAGAACCATACATCCAATGGTCTTATGACAACTTCACCTATGTGACCAATAAGCAACAAACTCAATACGTTCAAAACTGACCTTACCATCTCTCTCTCTCTATTACATGTTTCATATCCACTGGCATCACCATTTATTCCAAAGCCCCGAAAAAAAGGAGGCAACCTTGATTTTGCCTTCTCTCTCACTGGCCATATTCATTCAACTATCCAATCTTATCAATCTTACTGCCTTCTAATGCCTTATGTTTTACTCCATCAACTTCTCTCCTTCTTCATCATACTACTTTATTTAGGACATTATTATTTCTTACCTGAATTACTACAAACTCTTCTTAATTGCCATGCTTGCTCATTTCCAATCTATTCTCCACACAGTGCAATATATACTGCACTCTGAAGCAGACAGATCTTTCTTAAAAAAAGATTTTACAGTTTCCTGTACCTGCCAAACTACAGAGGAAGTATTGTATTACTATTAAGAATGGGGCCTATCTGGGGCGCCTGGGTGGCTCAGTCGGTTAAGTGTCTGCCTTCGGCTTGGGTCATGATCCCAGGGTCCTGGGATTGAGCCCCACATTAAGCCCTGCACAGGGCTCCCTGCTCAGTGCAGAGTCAGCCAACTTACTCTGCCTCTCTTCACCCCCTCAACTTGCGCTCTCTCGCTTACTCTCTCTCAAATAAATAGAATCTTAAAAAAAAAAAAAAAAAGAATGGGGCCTGGCCTATTGAGCTAGCCACCAGGGTTTGAACTTTTGATCTGCCACTTACTGAGGTGTGATTTGGGGCAAGCTCCTTAATCTCTGTTTATATTTCCTTCTTTGTAAATCAATGTGGTAGCAATAGTACCTAACCCATGAGGTGTTATAAGGAGTAAATGACTTAATACTTGTGAAGAATTTATTATAGAGGCTAGCATATTATAAGCATGCAATAACTGTTAATAAATGATGATTAATGTCTGTTATTATTGTTATTACCTTCCCTTGTTCATGCTTGGTCTTAAGAATCATTAAAATCTAAACTCAGTATTGCTATAAAGGTTTTCTATGATTTGGCATTTGTTTTCCTACCTTAATTCCTTATATTTTCTCACCTCTCCTACCTTATCTGGTGATATTAAGATGCTTATTCTGTTACTTTGTTATTCAAGTTATCATTTCAAGCTCTTCAAATATTAGACAATTTTTAATTGTTAATAAACTCGAACTTCATGTATGAGGCATATACATCACTGCAATATATTTTTCAGCTTGTTTCTCTTTTCACTTTCTTAGTTTTGGGGTTATTTTTCTTATTTCTAATAATGATTCATTAGTAAGATATCCTTAGATTACACTGCAAATGGTCTTTTTCTATGAAGTTTTCCTCTACGTTACTATATAGCTAATGGAACATTTCATCTGGTTTGATTCATTATGATATCTAAACACTTCCTGATCTTGTTGCAAGATGTTACTTACTAACTGCCTACTAGGTCTTGTAAAGTAGATTGAGCATACAATTTATTATCTTCACTGGACATTTTGGAGTAGAAAAGGGGTGCTATTAATATTATATGGAGACAAAAGATGTAAAATGGTACTTTTCTGTACAAACTTAGGTGTATGGTCACTCTCTCATTGTTTCTCACAGTAAACCCTCAAATTAGGTTTTATTTATAGCTTCCATTTTATAGTTAAGTAAACTTGTCAGAATGAGTGACAGAACCGAGGATTGGCTCTAGAGCCATTCTTCTATGTCCATATTCTTTGTACTACATAGCTTGCCTTAACTTATAGTTCTTTTGACTTTTGATGTCTTCACTCAATCAACTAACTTATCTCTAAGAAGACTTTCAAAAAGGAAGAGAATCCAAATAAATATTTGAAAGAGAAGAGGAATGGTGTTTCTATACTGATAGAAACATTTTTCTGATGTGAAAATAGTGAAGTACTTTGAAAAATAGGACTATCCAATCAAGATTGGATCACCCTGTCCTCTCCAAGAGTTAAAAAATAATTGTAGTAACTTAGTCAAAGCAATGTTCTATAGCATTTCCTTGATCAGTTGCCAATTTATATATATATATATATATATATATGAAAAAGCTGAAGTTTCATTTCATTTTTTATGCAAATAAATGTTAATATATTTTACTGTGCTCAATATTAACATATATGTATGCACTTATGACATATCCAAAGTAATCATATTGTTCCCCTTGTTACTGTGGAATTATTTTTTGTTCTCAGTCCTTCATAAAATAAATTATGTTTCAGTCGCAGAAAGAAATGCAGCTTCAGTGTATATTAATCTAAGTAAGAGGCACTATGGCATCTTATAAATATTAACAGTTTATTCTGAATTTGTAAGTTTGAGTTTATTGTGATTTTTAAACTGCTTGTGACTTATAAATTATATATCCATCCAATCTCATGCTGGGTAATATTTTCAAAGTTTCAAAACTGAAATATGCTTTCTAGGGGGCATCTGTTTTGAGAAAATGAATACAACAGAGTTATTATCCTTTGGATTTTTAAAACATATTGGCTCATCCTTATGATTATTCATCATGACTCCAAAGGAGCAAAATAAAACTTAAATAATTGTCTGTCTGTAGTATAAGCACAAAAAGTAAGCAGGCAACAGCTAGGAAGCGGGTGGTGGTGGTGGCAAGATCACTAAGTACAGCACTAATTCTTTTACCTTGTCAGAATGAGAACAAGATACTTTAAGCAACCAGCCATTAAATTCCTTAGGGGAGAAGAGAGATAACTGGAACCTTCCACATGATAGAAAAAGTGGGGGGGGGGAATGGAAGCCAGCACAAGAGCCATGGTTATGGTTGGAACATTAAATTTGCCTTTGTAATGACTTGATTAAAGTGCAGTTCTCAGATCTGGGCCATGTGTATCATCTGAATAGATACATTCATGTTTTCAAATCAAACATTATTGCTGTACTGCATGATTTAGTGTCACTTAGGATAAATCCACATGTTTTAAATCATATAATAATTTAGATTTAGACACAAAAAGAACAAGATTATTAAGAACCCAAGCATTTGAGCTCGAGAACATAAATTTGCTTGCAGCAATCTAGTGTAAAAACTATGTTGACACAATCTGACACCACAATGATGGTTTTAAGACATTAGTATT
This sequence comes from Ailuropoda melanoleuca, assembly GCF_002007445.2. Taxonomy (NCBI): domain Eukaryota; kingdom Metazoa; phylum Chordata; class Mammalia; order Carnivora; family Ursidae; genus Ailuropoda; species Ailuropoda melanoleuca. The sequence goes on along the minus strand of NC_048220.1, from coordinate 59,978,689 downwards.
TGTCTGACAATAAAAGGACAGGAGTGTTTGGTGTATTCCATAGGTACATGTGTGAATGGTAACCTCAAAAAAGTTAGAGAAATTTTTTTGGATCTATTGAGGTTAGAGGTAACAAAAGTGGCTAATTAGCTATTTAACAGTGTTTAAAAAATACAAATTATCAGGAAAGCCAAGAGAAGTCAGAGTGAGACAAGACTGTAAGAAAAAGGCTAAGAGAAGGCAAAAAAAAAAAAAGGTTCTAAGAGTAAAAGTGATTGAAATAAACTCTGTCTTTGAAAATCTGAAGTCATAAAACTGATTAACCAGAAGACTGGTGATTAATTTCAATGGAAGTATTCCTTTCCTTATGAAAGGATTAACCCACAGGATTTTTTAATAATATCTTACATGTTTTGCAAAGTGTTATCTACTTATCAGAGCCTTGGGACAAAGAAATCTGTAACTGAAGCATTAGATGCCAAGGCTAATGGAAGGTTAAGCAGAAAAAATTTTTTTAAAAAGTAAAGTAACTCTGAAAGTAAAAGTAAGCCAGTAAAGAAAGATGCCTATTCTTAAATTTGGATGTAAATTTAGGGTTTCCCCCAATGAAATGCAATATCATTGTCTAAATCCTTTTTTAGTTTGAAACAGTTTTAGTTCCAAACAGTATTCTGCCTACCAAACCAACTTGCAAAGATTGCCCAGGAATTAACATGAAGTGAGGAGTAAGAATTCAGTATTTTGTAGAAGAAAATGGAAATCAATTAAGAAAAATCAGGGCACTTAATGTGTTTTGGAAATGAAGCAATGTACACTACATTGTTAAAGTAAGACATTTTGCAAAGAACTGGCTTGAGACAGTATATTTTTCCCCAAAATACGCTGGAGTGAATGTGAAACTTACAGAAGTTCTATGCCCTTTTATACATTTGGATAGTTAAGGCCAGCTCTGAGACACGACTTTATCTGAAATTACACTGTTGATGACCATTCAATCTCAAAGTTAAGTTGCTTTAAAACTCTTAATCTTCCTTCTCCATCTTCATTCCTCATCTAGATATAACTCCTGCCCTTCTTGCTTTCTCTTGCCTTCCCCATGTAAAAATCATATGTGCAGCACATATTTTAAGGGGCAAAGAGAGTGGTAGCATATTTGATTTTACCACATTCACACAAGTAGTTTTATGCCAGTGTTTCTGTTTTAACAATAAATATTATGCATCATTTATAACCTTCTGGCATCTCAATATGACAACTCTTATAGCAGAGATGTTGAGTATGAAGTGACAGGTTAAGAAAGAAAATACATATTAAAATTTAAATGGAAGCATTTAATTACTGAGATAAGTTTGAACATATAGAGATGACAAAATATTTGTGAAGGAAATGCAGAATAGAATAAAGTATACTTATTGGCATACTGCACTCAAACAATGGAAATGAAACAGTATTGATCTTTTGTCATATCTTCAATTTTAATATTCATCATTCTTTACATAAAGTAATAAATTATATTCAAGTGTTCATGACATTTGGACAACCAAGTAAAGATTTTCCACAGGTAACTATGATTCTATTCAGAAGTATAAATGAAATAATTTGCAGGAGCATAATTTCTCTGTTTGCATTGATTTGCATGAGTAAGTACAGCATTGTTTATGCAAACAAATGAAGGTAAGAAGAAAGAAAGCTAAATAAATATGCATTTAGTTTTCATTTCAAAAAATTTTAATTATGCACATCTGTAGATGTCTAAGAAACACAATTAAGCAATTAATCATTGCATAAATAGGCCAAAAAATTATGAAAACATTAGCAGAGGGTGTGATTGTTATTTGAATCTTTTATTTATATATTTTTCTTTTCTTCAGAATAGCTTAATTGAATGGCTTAGGTACTTGCAAATGTGTCATTGAGTTAATCAACGGCTAGAAATAACCTGCATTAGAAAGGAATCAGAATATGACATAAAGGAAGGGTTCCAAAATCTGGTTAAGTATCATAACCTCCAGGAAAGTTTTTTCGGGTTTTTTGTTTGTTTCTTTTGTTTGTTTGTTTTTTAAATATAGATGCTCAGGCTTTCTCTTTGGAGATTCTGATTCAGTAAAAGGTCGGAAATGAATATTCTTAAGAGGAATCTTCATAAGCATTTCATTTCCAATAATCTTTTCTAATCTTTCTCCATCGCATTTCTCTGCCTAGCAGTATCATGCTCGCTCGCTCTCTCTCTATATATATTTATTTAATTTAGCTCTATTGCCATATTCTCAAGGGTCGGCAGGTTCTCTAGGTTTTTATATTTTGTGATTACTTTTCCATGATAATTATGATTTCATTCATATTAAGTGTTTAGAAAACGCAAATTCATAGGGGCAGAAAATAGATCAGGGGTTGCCATAGGTTGAAGGAAGAAGGAAAACAAGAGACTGCTAACGGGTACAGGATTTCTCGGGGGTGATGAAAGTGTTCTGAAATGATAGGGGTGATGGTTGTACAATCCTACAAATATACTAAAAAACACTTAATAGTATAAAAGGATAAATTTTATGATATATTAATTATATATCTTAATTTAAAAAAGTGATGAAGCAAAAACAACTTTTTTTTAAATTTTATTTTATTATATTATGTTAATCACCATACAGTACATCCCCAGATTCCGATGTAAAGTTTGATGCTTCATTAGTTGCGTATAACACCCAGTGCACCATGCAATACGTGCCCTCCTTACAACTTTTGATGATAACATAAAATTTGATATTAGCATGTTCTGGATTATTCCCATTACTGCTAAATAACCTATTTTGTCTGCATTCGTTAGCATCAAGTTATAGTACTTCATATACAGAAGTAAATGAAAAATAAAAAAGGGGAGGATTTAACGTATAAAGTATATAGTAGAACAACTAAAAGACAAATAGGTTGCAGTTTTTTAGATGGAGTAAAAGAGTGGGAGAATTGAATCTTTACAGTACGTATATTACATACACATGCCAAAGACAAAGACTATACGACAGAATTGGCACCATGCTCATGCTGTGATCAGCTTTTGGTGTCCACAAAGCAAAATCCTTGAAGCTAAGTTGGTCTTGTACATACCACCCATATTCAACTAATATTTTATTTGTGTAGGACCATTTCCTTTATGAAAATTTTCCTTTCATGGTTGCTGTGATAGACTGTCCGACCTCTGGAGCCAGGCCTCCCCTTTTGTATCTCACTTTTAGGGGTTTTTAAAAAATGTATTTCAGAAGAGAAGCACTTCAATATGCTATGAGGAGGCATTAAAAATAATCTCAGATCATCTTTGTTTATTTTGTCATTAATTACCCAAGGATTTTCTTAGGAATTTTATTACATGACTTTAAAAGGAAGCTTCATATGAAACACAATGTGTCAAATGACTGATTCTAGGGTCTTCCACATACCTTCAACCCTATTAATATTTTATTTTTCTGAATTCTTTTTGGGTGAAGACTTTTAATTGGAAAAGTGATTTTTGGTGTTAGTAAGGTTTTCATTTTTTAAAAAGTATACTTTACACACAATGTGGAAAGGCAAGAATTGAATTATAAGCAAGTACTATTAATAACAAGAGAAAATATTAACCAAAATATGTAATCAAAACCCTTTAGAAAGGAAGAGCTATTTTATATATGACAGATCATGTCAAATGCTAGACCTACTAAAGAGTGAAAGTCCAAAAAATGGAGGAATCATAATACTGCAATAAGAGTATTTTTTTTTTACTTGCTGGTTAATTACTAAAATCAGTTTACTTGTGAGTTTACTGTGTTTCTGGACTTGGGCTAAATGCACTGTATGTGTTATATGGATTCTATTTACATATGAATTCCATTTTGCAATAGAAGAAATTAAAACTTAGAGAATTTAAATAACTTGAACATTAAAAAAAAAAACCCTAAAAACAACAACCAAAAGTGATAAATGACAGGACCTAAAGGTGCCTGTTAACACATAAACATTTTTTTTAAAGATTTTATTTATTTATTTGAGAGAGAGAGAGTGAGCACAAGAGGCAGAGGGAGAGGGAAAAGCAGGCTTCCTGCTGAGCAGGGAGCTGAATGCGGGGCTCAATCCAGCACCCTGAGATCATGACCTGAGCGGAAGGCAGACACTTAACCGACTGAGACACCCAGGCACCCCCACACATAAACCCTTGACTGAAAGAATGAATATATAAATGAACTCAAGTCATCTGTCTGTAGAACTTGCTTTGATTGACATTATATAATACTCCCAAAGTCATGTGGTCTTTCCCTTCTTTCTTCATCATTCTTTGTCCTGCTTCTTTCTTATTCTCATTCTTATTCTCAAGAGTCTGTAGGTTCTCTAGGTTTCTAAATTTGTGATTAAATTTTGATGATAACATTGTATTATTCCATTTATATGAAATATCAAGAATAAGCAAATTCACGGAGATGGAAGGTAGATTAGTAGTTGCCAGGAATGGGCGGGGGAAGCACATCTTACTGTGCTAATTTGGTATAAGCAACAAAGTCATATTTAGTTATCGTTTTTTGCATATGGTAAAATCTCCTGAGGAATTCTAATATGTCTTACTCCAAAAACTTGAATGCAACATTTGAATGGAAATTTAAACTACTTAAGCCCATGATGAAGACAATATATGATAAATATGTGACAATTTTAACAATACTGACAAATTAAAAAATACAGATAATTGGTGTATTAGTGGAAATTATTTATGTTAATTGAATTGCTAAATTTAGTAAAATGACGGTGAGATATGTATTCTTTCCAATAATAGCATGGCTACAAAGGTTATAAAATCTAATTTATGATAGTGTCAGTTAAACCTTATTTATGATAGTGTCAATTAAGCATAGCATTGCTCTTATGATATTTGACAATACAGCAGTCTAATTTTGAATTATTATAAATCTAATTTTTGTCCCTTTGTTTGGATTTTCATAAAGTAGCCTATAGCTTTACAGGACTATTTATAGTATTTTAAATACATTTAATTTATAGCATTTTAAAATGTTTTATCATTTCAAAAGGATGACAGATTACTTTTCTTTTAAAACTAGATAACTGAAGTTGTCTCTAGTGATCAGCTAACAGAAAGCTAACAAGTTTATTTGGGAAAAACTTCTTGGATAATGAAAATTTCCACTCATGACTGAGGTTTTCAATATGCTACTAAGTTGTACACAATTACCTCATTTATTCTTTTTTGGAGGGCTATTAGGTTTTGCTTACATGATAATCACTTTAATTTCAGGAGGAAACAGAATCTTAATCTACCTTCCTTTTGTTTCAGAATCAGACAATTTGATTTTAAATATGTTACTTTTTAGTTGATTGCCAATAATCCTCAGTTTTATGTTACCTTTTTCATATATAAGTTATACAGTTCTGCTTCTACACTTTCCTTCTTCCTTTGTTATCTTATTTCCTTCTGTTTCTTAGCAATAGAATGATAAATTAATGTTTACTGCAGCACATTATCTGTGTTAACTTATCAGCATTACCCATGGATCCATTTTCCTTTTCATCATGATAAGAAATGTACCACTTGATAAGAAAATATATCCCAGACAAGCATTTTGAGGTATTATGTTTTCTTGTTAGTATTCTCTGTAGGCACTGCTTCCAAGGGAAGAAAATTTGTCTTCTCTTGGCAAATTGTTATTCTGCTCATTACCTTGCTCTCATTATAATGTCTTCATCTTAGCAGTGCACAATTTCTGTGCACAATATGTGTTGCTGTGTTTATGTAGGTTTTACTACTGAGATGCTGCCTTTGACGTAACAGGGGTTGGTGTCCTGACAGGTAGATAAGAAATCTTCTATGAACTGAGTGATGGATCAACAGAAATAACTATCTGTGATTAGATATGTAAGATCACTGATCTATATGTTGAGTCAACATTTATCATGTGCTCCTTGAGCATAGACCAGTATAAAATGATTTGAAAAACGTGTAAGGAAAATGAAAAAACTGACTTTAAGTAGTTTATTACCTAAAATCTGTGGTACCCAAATGGTGTGTCTCTCGATCCGATGAGGGCCCCAAATGTGGGGCGATTGGGTGGAAGCTGGTGGCATGGGAGGTGAAAGAATTCACCTGAGGCAAAACAAAGGGGATAGAAGTTTATTGAATATACCACAAGCGAGCTGTGGGCACAACAGCAGAGAGTCTATCTGCAACGAGGTAGTGGGTAGGGGCTATTTTTAAAAGGGAAAGATGAGATATGGTGACTATGGAATTCTCCCTTTTTTGGTAACTGTGCCTAGTTCTAAGTAGCCCATTGGTCAGTTAGGGCCTATGGATATTTTGTGGTGGGTCACTTGATGGGTCTGTCTGTATTCCACTGCTCAAGCCTGTTTGCCTAAAAGCCACCTCTACACTCCCCCCTGACCTCCCAACCATCACAAATCTTTGGCATTTGGGTGGAGGTCTCCTCTTCAGTAGCTTCTTCCTACCGAGATGTCCCTATCTAAAATTGTCAGTCGATCAGAGGTTCTGTGCAGTTATAGACCAGAGCATGGTATCATAGTAACATGCAAATAGGTGATTTGAGGGAAATTACTTGGTGGTCAGGTCCATAGGATTTGAGGAAGGGCCCCTTGAATGGTATTGGCCGGAATCTGTTGAACCATCATTTGTATATGGAATTGCTGGATTCTTGAAGAGACAAATTTAACAAAGAGATTAAAGAGAGGGGGATCAATACTTAGGAGAAGGAGTATTGGGGTCACGGGTCCTAAGAAGGGAAGAAGTCAGGATAGCCATGAACATGTTTCTTTCCAGGAAAACTATCCTTGTGTTGTATGGTCCCAGAAGGAAGAAACTAAAAGGTTAAGGTTAAAAAGACAAAGCCTGGCCTGAAAAGGGGTGATGATTGTTATTATGAGAGCAGGGCATCAAGACAATATCAGAGAATGAGTGTATGTGAGAGTTGGTATTGGCAATGGGCTGGATTCATGGTCTTCTAGGCTTCTGGGTGTGAATCATCTGATTCTCCTCCGAATAACAGGTATAGATCTTCAACCAGCTCACAGCTATATTCAGCAGAAGGCCCCTCATCTGGGGCCACAGTGGTCTTGATTTTGGATAGATGGATCCACAGGGAGAAGCTGTGAAGTTTTAGCAATGTTGGAGTGGTCAAGAGAACCTGATAGGGCCTGGTCCAGATAGGTTTGAGGAGCTTTTTGTCCTACAAAGAGTCTTAAGGTATACCGGATCCCTAGATAAAGTTTAGGATACATGTTATCTAAGAAAGAGGGGTCAGGTTTTAGATTGTACTAGTTTTGGTGATCATTAATGGCTGAGACAGTTTGCCCTAGGGTTATACTTTGATAGTTGACAAAAATCTTCCTCCAGTCCAGAAATTTAACCAATTGTTAAAGGAAAGGGAGGGACTGGTTAAAGCGCCAATTTGAGAACTGATGTCTTCTAGTAACCCTATCACATTTTTGTGGTAATCTGGAGTATATACATAAAATTCTGTTTTAATGAGGCATAGGTTCCTCTTTGAGCTGCAGTCAGGATAAAAAGGGCCATTCGGTTTTAGAGGACCATCTTTTGAATTTGTGGGTGACTACATGTCTTAGCTAAAGGTGGCTGCTGTATGCTTAGCTAAAGCCTCTATTTGCAATTTTATATCAATAGAAGTACTTCCTGGGACAAATATGACTAAGGGTTATAACCATCAAGCAGCCCTCTTTGTTGTTGGCAAGATGTGGAGAAAGGGGAACCCCCTTACACTGTTGGTGGGAACGCAAGATGGTGCAGCCACTCTGGAAAACAGTATGAAGGTTCTTCAAGAAGTTGAAAATAGAGCTGCCCTATGACCCAGCAATTGCACTACTAGGTATTTACCCCAAAGATATAAATGTATTGATCCAAAGGGGCACCTGCACCCCAGTGTTTATAGCAGTAATGTCCACAATAGCCAAACTATGGAAAGAGCTGAGACATCCACTGACAGATGAATGGATAAAGAAGATGCAGTGTATACATACACAATGGAATACTACCCAGCCAAATGGAACTAGAGGATATTATGCTAAGTGAAATAAATCAATTAGCATATGATCTCACCCACATGTGGAATTTAAGAAATAAAAGGGGATTATAATGGAAGAGAGAAAAAATAAAACAAGATGAAATTAGAGAGGGACACAAACCGTAAGTTACAGACTCTTAATCATAGGAAACAAACTGAGGGTTGCTGGAGGGGAGGAGAGTGTGGGAAAGGGGTAACTGGGTGACGGACATTAAGAAGGCACAGGATATGAGCACTCGGTATTATGTAAAACTGATGAATCACTGAACTCTACCTCTGAAACTAATAATACATTATATGTTAATTAATTGCATTTAAATAAAAAGAAATAATAAAGGTAGCCCCCCCCAAAAGCCCTCTTTCTTTGATGTCAAGTCTTAACTATATCCTAATTATGAGGAATCACTGGCAAGTGAGAGAAGACTTGTCTCAAGAGATAAGGGCATTTCTGAGTACATCACCTAATCCGATCACAGGGTAAGTAGAACCACCCATTTTCTTCACAAGTCCATAATTAACACCATGTAGTGGGCTATCCCCTGACCTTCTGGCAACTATTTTGTCATTCCAGCCACACAGAATTGGTCAAAGTGCTAACTGAGTTCTATAACTGGGGAATCAATCCCATTTAACAGCTGTTCAAATAGTCATATGCCCATGGGGTCCTGTTATCATCCCCCCAGAACAGCAAGCGTGAAGACGGTCTTCTACACATGAGCTATTGTAGCAACTTCTCTGAAGTTTACCTCAAGTTGTCTACCTTAGGCAAACAACACTTAACGAGCATTTATATCTGCAAAGATGTGTTACAGAAACATAATTTTTCTCTCTAAAATGACCCTTATTTCCAGAGATAGCCAAATTAAGAACAATTTGTTTCTAAGACAAGTTCAATTTTAACAAACTTGGCCTAATGATTTACATAAGCTCAGCAAGAACAGTGACTGGCCATATAGATCTTTTAAAATCTGCTTTGCTGGAACTTTCCTAAGGGATCTAGATTGAACTTTTAGTAGCCTCTCTAGGCCAGAAGCCAAGCCAAGTACTTGGCCATCAGACATGCCTGTAATACCTGTAGATTTGGGTGAATTCCTCTTCACAAGGTCCCCAAAGTATCCTGAGGTTCCTGCATCTGTCAGGAAGTAACATTCTTTACTCACCTGGTAAGACTGCTTACTCTGTAAGCAAGGTACTAGGCCAACATTTCCAAGGGGTTTTATGGCTCCATGTTTCCTAAAGTCAACCTCAATTCCTTAAGCCTGTCCAGTCACATCTGAGTCTATGCATCTCTCTCAAATATGACATTTCAGTCAAAGCCTTGGTAAAATAACCAGTGTTTTTAATGGTGTCCTGTTACAAGGAAAACAGATTCTTATTGAACTTATGCAAATGACTATGATTGCCATGGAAGAAAGAATAGTTACTGAGACCTTTTGAATTCAGAGGGTTCAGATAGAGAGAAAAGTTAAATGCTTGAATTCATTTACAAATGAATACTTTATCATATTTCTGTAAGTCATAGATATCTTAAGAGAAACTTTCTTTAATCTGGAAGAGTAAACATTAGAGAACCAGCAATGTTTCAAACAAGATTTACAAAAACTACATTTTCCTCAATTTCTTTAGTCTCATGTTATGAATTCTTGTTCAATTTGAATGCAGCTCTAGTTAGTTCTGGAAATCTTACCCATGTCAGTTTTATGACCTTAAAGATACTGAATACCTGTATTTGTCTTAAAGGTACTTTTAATGAATCTTTTTGAAGATAACACTCATTTTGCAAGAGAATAAGAACAATTACAAATGAGAAAAACTCAAAAATGGAGATTGTTAACGATCTGAGAGTTCATTATGGTGCAATTGACAAGGAAATTCTATTATTGCTGTGACACAGGACACTTCAATAATCAGAATATCAAGTGACTACCTTACCAGAACAAAATACACCAAATAAACAAGTCTAATTAGTCAGAGACTTCGTTTACAATTTAAATCTTGGGCAAGTTTGTTAAAACCTTAGAAAGTTTGAAAAGGATTATGGGTCATCAAAGACCCGATAAAGACAAAACATAGAAACTGTTTATTCTGGGCAAAGAAAAGGGAAAATAACTTTGTTTACATTTTCTTATCAAGAGCAGACCAACAATTCAAGAAAACTTGTCTTTTTAACAGAGAGAAAGCAGAATTTCAATCTTATACCAGTGTACTTTTAAAATTCATTCCTTTCGAGTCCATCCTGACCACACATAAAATTCTTTTCCAAAGACTTCCCTTCACAAACCTTCTACAACTTTCCTCTGCATTCAGATTTCATTCTAAGCCATTTCTTTCCAAACAACCAGTGTCATTTTAGGACAAAATTACTTTCTTTTACCTTCAAAAAAAATGTATTCCCATTCTTTAGATCTTTGTTACACATACAGAGTTGCTTCCCTTATTTCCATCAGTCTTAATTATATTTAGCAGAATTTTAACTCAGAAATTTTAGTCTCCAGTGAAAACGGAGTAGTAACCAATCGTAAATGATTACACCACAACTCATTAGATGGCAAATTTATGAATCAATTAAGCACAAAGCATGTGTTCCAACAGACCCAAATATCCTTAGTTTCTTTGTAAACCTGCCTTCAGTTCTTAATGCTTTAGTACTTTCTTTCATTTGTTAAAGACTTAGATGTCCAATAAATTCAATCCAACTTATCATCCAAGCAAAACTTTGAAGTTTCAGGTTACCAAACACTTTGAAAACTATCTTAATTACCTATGAAAACTTTGAGACAGACAAAATTAACCATCATCTTAAGTCATCTTTTGCTGACAAATTGCAACAGAGATAACAGGAGCTTCCCTGACCTTCAGTCATCCTTGGTAGAATAAAAGTTTCAATTAGTTTAAATACCAAATTATGTTCCCCCTGGGTCCACTTAAAAGTCAATCAATTTGTTCCTCATTGTCAGTTTTTACCTGGGGCACCAGTGGGGAAATCTGAAGTGGATGGTGTACGCAGTCTGCAATCCAAAGTGGTGCAGAGACAGGAGGAGGGGGAGGCAGAGACGGTGAAGCCCCGCCAGGAGGCAGAGAGAAAAAGGATCCCGGTTAAAAAAAAAAATTTTTTTCTTGTTTATTTGAGAAAGAGAGAGTAAGAGAGCACAAGCAAGGGGAACAGCAATGGGAGAGGGAGTGGAAGGAGCAGGCTCCCCACTAAGCAGGGAGCCAGATCCAGGCTCCACCCCAGGACCCTGAGATGATGACCTGAGCTGATGGCAGACGCTTAACCTACTGAGCCACGTAAGTGTTAGAATGTTCTACCTTGTAAGGACATAGCCCAAACGTGAGTCTGAAGGAAGAGAGGGGGTCCCATAGAGGGAAAGACTGCCTCCCAATTCCCAAAAGGGTGTCCCCCCAAAGGGAATGGAGGTCTGACTCATGGTCGGGATTTCGGTCAGGGTTTCCCTCTGACCTGAAAAGGGACTGGACCCATATGAGGCGACGGACTTTTCTGGCGGCATCTCACCAGGGAGAGGAGTCAGGCAAATACCTGCGGCTGACTTTTTCGGGGTGCCCAATGACTTTGGGGTGTCCCATCAAGAGGGTTTCGGCAAAGCCTGGCACTTCCTGTTGGGNGAGAGGAGTCAGGCAAATACCTGCGGCTGACTTTTTCGGGGTGCCCAATGACTTTGGGGTGTCCCATCAAGAGGGTTTCGGCAAACGGCCTTGCACTTCTTGTTGGGGCAACCCCTGGCAACACGTAGAACCGCGTTTGAAAAGGGGGGGGGGGGGACTCACCGCTGAGACGCGTGGAACCACGTTTGCCCGCAGATCCAGATGGCGACTGGATCCCCGGGAACGGAGGAAAAGGGGCGGAGGCTGCTGAGAGTCGGCCAGGGTCAGGAAAGCGTCCCAACCCACTCCCTGACGCGTGGGAATTTGCCCTGGGCGATCCGGCAATTGTTTAAAGTAGATTCAGGTATTTTACCTTCTCCATACAGAATTCGTTTTTTTTTTTTTTTTTTTTTTTGCCTTTTCTTTTTAAAGGATTGCTCTCTTTGTGATTCTAATTAACTACTGTATTTATAGATAGGATAATTTTATTGTGACTATTTTAGAGTATTAATAAGCAGACCCTTATACACTTCTAGGTTTCAAGGAAGAAGACTGTAAATGAACTTTTCCCATTCAGCCGTTAAATTCCACACAGAATTTAAATGTCTTTAATAATTTTATAACAAGTCTAAATAACACTTTTACCCATACTGCGACTCAAAACATTTTTTTCTTTTCCATTTATATGTAAGAAAAGGCAGAGTGCCATTTTGATTCATTGATGACACTAGCACAGAAAATATAAACAGTCTAGAGTTGGGGTAGTTTTGGGAAACTAAAATAAGGGGTTGAAAGATTTGAAACAGCATATCAACACCTCCGTGGGAAGAATTAATCTAAATTATATGAAGCTGCTGTTTTAATGATTAGGGCATTATACATCTGACTACATTTGGGAGCATTTTGTCCTATGCCTACATAAATAGAAGCTTTTCTTTTCAGAACATTCTGAACTGATTTTGTAAAAGTTATGAGCAAAGAGAGAAGGAGAATTATTAGACTTTTAGAAGAATGGGGTTTAAAAAGGGTATTAATTATTGTTGCTAAGTGTATTATTTACAATTAAATCCAAAATATATATTTGATGCATAATATAAATGTGTTAAAATGTGATAGGAAGGGGGCGCCTGGGTGGCACAGCGGTTAAGAGTCTGCCTTCGGCTCAGGGCGTGATCCCGGCGTTATGGGATCTGCCTTCGGCTCAGGGCGTGATCCCGGCGTTATGGGATCGAGCCCCACATCAGGCTCCTCCGCTATGAGCCTGCTTCTTTCTCTTCCACTCCCCCTGCTTGTGTTCCCTCTCTCGCTGACTTCTCTATCTCTGTCGAATAAATAAATAAATAAATAAATAAATAAATAATTAAAAAAAATTTGATAAGAAGGTACGAAGTAGCCTAAATAATAACTGAATATGGATTTCTAGTATTCAAGAATATTTTGACAAAAAAAA
>NC_048220.1:59962875-59965511 GCF_002007445.2 Ailuropoda melanoleuca | reverse complement strand
AATAAATAAATAAATAAATAAATAAATAAATAATTAAAAAAAATTTGATAAGAAGGTACGAAGTAGCCTAAATAATAACTGAATATGGATTTCTAGTATTCAAGAATATTTTGACAAAAAAAAATTCTTCCTGTAGATCTGAGTAAAATACCAAGAGAAATAAAAAATACCAATTTATTCAGTATCTATTTTTTTCACCTGAATATGTGACAATGATGTTCTGAAAGTTAATGCAGAATTATGCAAAATACGCAATTGACAGACAGATTTCAACAAAGGTAAATGAGGATAATCATCAAGCTTTTTCACATTACTGAGAATTGTCAAAATGCTGTGACTTTGCAATGAGATGGGCAATTCACAGTTTACTTTGTATACATCTTGATCATCGTGAATCTAAGAGAGGGAGTTAATAAGGATGGACTTCTGCTGTTTTTTTTTGCCTGGAAGAAATAAGATTCTGGCACATTCAATATTTCATATGGAATCTATCTTTGCAATGCTCCCATAGGACTCTCTTTCAGAAGGGATACAGTCTTTGTCAGTTGTAGAAGAAGAAAGAATCAATGACATTAAATAAAAATTGTCTTTACTGCATCACACAAAATATCTGAACTCAGAAGAACCCTACCTCATTTCTACTGCTGTACTTCAGCCTTAAATAAAATATGTGTAAACTAGGAAAAGGCATGAAACTCTACCATAAGATTATGGCGCTTTACTCTAGGAAGGTTGTAGAAAGACTAGTATTTAAATCATCATTTTGTTTGTTCTTCTGGCAGGTTTTACCCTCCTTTAGGTAATATTACCCTCAAGTACACCTAGTTACACCATAATAGGATTTTGAGTGAGTGAGATGTGTACTTCTCTTTTGTAAAGTGGAAAAAAAGGGCTATTGTGAATATGGACATGGGCAAGGACAAAGGCCTGGCACCTCACTTTTAGAAAGAGGACATAAGGGATTTGAGGATCTAGAATTGAATTAAAGTAATACTCAGTCTCTCTTTGGAGTTAAAAAAAAAAAGAGTTTAATCTGTAATTGTTCTCTGCTTTGAAGCCTGTTTCACTAGGATAGCATCTAGGGGTGTAAGGTGGAAAATGATAATCAGTTATACACCTGGGTGGCTTTTTGGGAACTTATCTTCCCCACCCCAACCCCCACTTCCTTCCTGTCTCTGCATGTACAGTGACTGCTGTTTAATGATCTCTATACACCATGCCCACTCAAACGCTGTGCACTCTTCATGTCTCTGATACTAAAATCTGAGGAGAGTCTAACTTGTGAACTTTTACAATCTGCAAGATTTGGATGGGTGAGGCTTTAAGTCATATTCAGTATCATTGAGCCTAAAAATTCAAATTAAGACCTCCTGAATCTTACAACCCAAGTTATGGACTCATTCTCATTGATTCCATGAACATTTATTAAGTATCCACTCTGTTCTCAGTTTTAAGAAAAATAAGATGCAATCTCAATCTGGGATGAACTCACAGACTTTGGATTTTGGGAAAATGATAAGCAAGATTTTGTAATACTATTTGAAAAGAGTTCCAAAAAAGATGTACACCAGGTATTCTTGGAATACCAGAGAGAAAATGACTAATTCTCTCCTAGGGGAATTGGGAAGGCTTTATCAAGAAGGTGACATTTGAGCAGGGAAGGTACTTAAAACACAGTTGTTAGAAAAGATCAGTTTCAGCTAGAGACAGAAGATACAGTGTTGCTATATAAGGGACAAGGTACTCCACCAGCTCCCTGCCTTCAATGTATAACATTTCTAGGAAAACTTAGAAATATCAGAACCACAATAGAGACTGAACTTAATCGTTACTGAAATGGCTGAGAGTGTTGAAATGACCAGCATCTGCTTCTAATGAAATACCCAGGGATTTTGGAAGATGTATTTTATTTGATATATTTTCTGCCTACTTTAAAAGTATAATGGCACATCATGGTTATCTCATTTTAAGATCCAAAATAATGTACCATATTTTTCTTAGTATTTCAGTTTTATCATTGCCTTCTGCAATGAATATATTTTAAAATTATTATCTATCTTAGTATGTTTGGGCTGCTATAACTGAATTCCATAAACTGGGTGGCTTACAAACAACAGAAATTTATTTCTCATAGTTCTGGAGGTCAGTAAATCCATGATCAAAATGCTGGCAGATTCAGTGTCTTGTGAGGATTTGCTTTCTGATTCACAGATGGTGTCTTTTTACTGGAAGAAGGGGGCAGTAAGCTTCCTATGGCCTCTTTAATAAAGGCACAATCCCATTCCTGAGGGCTCCCCTCTCATGACCTACTCACCTCCCAAAGGGTACCATCAAAACTAATCCCCATCGAAATGGGGATTAGGCTTTAGCATATGAATTTTGGGGAGACAACAAACATGCAGTCTACAGCAACATCTACCCAGGGTTTCTTCATTCTGGCACTATTAACATTTTTTTAAAGTTTTTATTTAAATTCCAGTTAGTTAACACAGTGTAATATTAATTTCAGGTGTGCAATATATGATTCAACACTTCCATACAACACCCATGACACTATTAACATTTTATTTTATTTTATTTTTATTTTTTATTTTTTAAAGATTTTATTTATTCGACAGAGATAGAGACAGCCAGCG
>NC_048220.1:59934370-59962747 GCF_002007445.2 Ailuropoda melanoleuca | reverse complement strand
CACTATTAACATTTTAAGCTAGCTTAATTCTTTGCTGTTTAGGAGCTGTCCTGTGTGTTGTAGTGTGTTCAGCAGCATCTCTGGCCTTTATTTATTAGATATCAGTAGAATCCCCCTAGTTGTGACAACCAAAAATGTCTCCAGATATTACCAAGTGTCCCTGGGGCGGGGGCCGGGGGGGAATCACCTCATTTGAGAATTAGTGATTTAACTTAATATAATGTTTTTAAGTCATCTTTTTTTTTCTTTTTACTTTTTAAATCAGATATTGTCCTAGAATCATTCTTGTCATTTGGCATAATATAGTTATTACTATCATTATTTTTTTGTGTGGGTGGTCACACTAACAATGCAATTTTCTAAGCAGAGAGAAGTGTTAACCTTGATCACATCCAGGATTTTCTTAGGCAATTGAGCCAGGCTTGGATAATTTACTGAGGGATACAGATCACCTTTTTACTCCCTCAGAGGACTAGATACATTAGATGATTTTAAATAGAATCATAGGAAAAGCACAGGTTCAAGGTGTATTGCTACCCCTGTCTATCCTGGGTCATGTGTCTTGTATAATGTTTTCACAATACAACAAAACACAGCTTGAAATTCCTTTGTGAGCCTATAGGCTATAATGTATTTCCCTGGCTAGAGGTGGGGAGGGGGAGATGAAGAACAGTAGAAAACTTCACGGTAGGAAGGACCAATTCAACTTCAGTCTGAACTAGCTGTGAATGACTCCTACTCCCATCAAATAGGGGTAGCAAATCATAAGAAAATGGACAAAATAGTTATTGTTCAGAGAATTCTCTGGGATGCTTCCCAATTTAAAACCAGGGGCAGTCAGGCCAGGATACAATACTAAGAACAGAAATAAAACCGCGTATTTACCACTTCAGTGCTACTTCTTGATATGAGGGAAAAAACATCTCTTTGCTTACCCTCTGCACTCTCAAGGTTTCTTCATTAAATTGTCAAAAGTTCCACTGAGCACCACAGAAATTGAGTTTCCTATTTTCAGAGCAAAAGGGAGAACGTTGAATGAATGGTGAATGAATAATGGTGCTTTAAAGAAAACGACGTTCAGCAATCACGTTATAAAATGCAGGATACTTGTACAGAAAGAATCATCCTAAAGTCTGTCTCATTTTTCCAGTTCAGTATTTTATGTATGTGGGAACACACAGAAACATTTTAAACTACTTCTCTTCTTAAAGAGGAACCTTAGGAAATTTCAAAACTTAGCTAATCAAAATATGCAATAGTTCAATTGCCAAAGAATGCTAGTTTGAAATTCTATTATAGAATCTCCTCTTTAGCATCTATTAAACACAGCTCTGCTAGGGTACTGGGTAAAAAGGCTGTACAAATACTTCCTGATTTTTTAAGAGCTTTAATTTAAGAACCTGAAAAGTTAAATATTTATATATGGTATAAGTGGTAAGAGAATCAGAACATTTTAATTAATAAGATAATTAAGATAAATAATAAATAGCTAAAGAGGGAGGTTTTTCTGCAACTGTTTGGAGGACAAAATCTTGGAGCTAATAATGACGAAATTCTAGGCAGGAGATCCATCTTTGCTCAAAGTCTAGAGTAAAAACCAGGATGATAGGGGTCCTAACCAGTGGATCTGATTTTATTTTATTTTGCTTTTTATCAAAGCATGCATACACATTTTTAAATGAGTTATACAGTGTGTAAAATTTAGGAAGAAAGAATTCCCTCCCCATCTCTCCCCACTTTCCTTCCAAATACATATTCCATTCTTGCAATTGTATAGTTATTTTTTCTTGAATTTAACTCATAGTTCCATATACTAAACTAATTTTGGTATTTCTTAATTTATAGATTTCGGTCGTAATTTATTGACTTCTTATTATGATAGATAAGTGTGTTAAATCTCATGTGACACCCAATTAGACATTGAATTAGTTCAATTAGATGAAGGTGGAAATTGCTAGATGGATTTCTAATGAAGCTTCCTAAAAAAAAGTGGTGAATCAACTGGCAGGCACTGCTTACATTTCCCTCTAGATCTTTTCTTCTTCAGGGAAGAAGGGAATAGTGACTGGAATTGCAGCACCTTTCTTGTGATCATGAAATTACACCAAGAAAAGGAAAGGTGGTTAGCAGAAAAACAGCCCCTAGTCCTCAAGGACGTCCTGTTCTAATTCCAGAATGTGTGACTATATGCAAAAAAGACTGCAGTGATTAAAGATAAGGGCTCTGAGATGAAGATGTCCTCCTGGATTATCCAGATGAATGCAAACAAATCACATGATTCCCTAAAAGCAAAGAACCTTGCCCAACTGTGGTCAGAAAGAGACATGATAATTTAAGAAAGATTAGAGACAAACTTCCTTCTTTAAAAACAAAAATAAGTTTTATTTATGAAGAATTTCTAACTTTGTTAAAACTGCAAGCAGATTTTTCTCCCCTATTGTAGTTCTAGAGACCTGGTGATTCCAGGATTCAAGAAGTATGTTAAAAAAAAAAAAAAGAAGAAGAAGTGTATTTCAAAATTTATTACAAAAACTAACCCATACCAACCACCCCCCACCCTCAAAAAAAAATAAAAATAAAATAAAGCCATCTTTTAGTTGTCTAGGAATGCATGGCCATTGATTTCAGCCATTTGAAAAAGGCCCACCACTTCCTTGGAAATGAGACAATCACTCACAGAAGGAAATGTCTTTTAATAAGTGAGCTGATTGTGATGATTAAATTTATGTGTCAACTTGACCACAAAGGGCACCTAGATAGCTGGTCAAATATTATTCTGGGTGTTTCTTTGAAGGTATTTTTGGATGAGCCTAATATTTATGTATGTATGTATGTTTTGTTTTATTTCAAGTTTTTATTTTACTCGAGTGAGTTAACATATAATGTAATACTAGTTTCAGGAGTAGAATTTAGTGATTCATAGCTCACCTATAACACCCAGTGAATGAACTTAACATTTAAATTGGTAGGCTGAGTAAATCAATTTTATCCAATCTATTGAAGACCTGAATAGAATAAAAAGGTTGGCCCTCCCGGGGTGCCCAGGTGGTTCAGTCTGTTAGGTGTCTGCCTTCAGCTCAGGTCATGATCTCACGGTCCTGGGATCCAGCCCCAAGTCGGGCTCCCTGCTGAGCGGGGAGTCTGCTTCTCCCTCTCCCTCTCCCTGGGCCCCTCCCCCCTGCTTGTGTGCGCGCTCTCTCTCTCTCTCTCTCAAATAAATAAAATATTTTTTAAAAAAGGCCAGCCCTCCCCTGCAGTAAGAAGAAATTCTTCCAGCCTTACTGCGTTTGAGCTGGGACATCAGCTATTTCCTGCCTTTGGATATGAACTGAAACATAGGCTCTTTCTGGTTCTCGAGCCTGCCAGCCTTTGGACTACAACCATTGGCTGAGTCCTGTTCCCTAGCCTCAGTTCTTGAGTTCTGCCAAGAAAGAATTCAGAGCCAAACCCTTATGCAAGCATTTAACAGTGGTCAAAGCAAAAGTACACTCTAAATGTAGGAGAGGGGGCAGGCGCAGAGGTGGCACCTGCACTGGGGTTAGGCGTGTCCTTTCCTTTTATCTTATTTGGGTTGCAGAGCCACACTTGGGGAGGTCTTTGTTTGAGGGTTCTCTAATCACCTGGGAGTCTCCTCCTACAGGGCAGTAGAGGGAATTTATGACCATGTATGGTCCTTAGTGGAACTGTCCTGGCAACCAACACCCTCAAAGGGGGGGGGGTCAAAACCGCAATGTAAATGTATTATAATGAAACTATATGTTACCTTAGGGCAGTGGTTATAGGGAAGAGTGCATGTGTGGGCCCCAGGGTTCCTCCCTCCCCCGTGGGAAAATCCCCCTTCACAGCTGGAGTGGGGTGGTTGGCAGTTTCTTGAGTTTTATCTTTTTCAGTGGTTGGAAAGTCCCTCTTCATGTCTAGCTAACTGCCTACTCCATCAGAACTACGAGAACTACACCATTGGCTCTCCTGAGTCTTCAGCTTATCACTGCAGGTCTTGGGACTTGTCAGCCTCTATAATTGCATGAGCCAATACCTTATGATAAATCTCTCTTCCTCTCTCTCTTTTTCTCTACGGAAATACAGACACACAGACACACACACACAATTGGTTTTGTTTTTTGGAGAATGCTAATAAACTACTTGATCAAAATTACTTGCTTCTTAGAAAATACAATCTGATAACAAGGCCCAGCTGGTGGAACATATAGTCCAGCACTGATTTTACAGGGAGTTTACAGGATGATGAGATCAGCAGTTGTTGGCCTATGGTGCACAAAATAAGAGTATTCACTGAAAGTGGAAAAGAATATTGAAGGGAAGGAAGTTCCCCCAGTTCTCACTCAGCCTTTACATCAAAGGATGTATTCTGCAGCATCTTAGGGAAAACATCTGAAACAATTACAAAAAAGTGCACCTAGTATTACTTCCCGGAAAGACTGTCTCTGAAAAGAAGGAGGAACCTAGATAGAGTTTCAGTGGGGCAGGGTGGGGGGGAGGTGGTTCTGGCTCCCATTCACTTCTTTTCCCAATAAGACATCACCAGAGAATGCTCTACTGTAGCTCCCCTGCCCCTGCCGCCCCATTCATGTCCTTCACAAGATGGTAAGTGAGATGTGGGAAGATACTTGGAGCTGAGCTCAAAGTTAATGGAAACCATACAGCACACTTGTACACTCAGATGGCTGGAAAGTAAACCCGCTCAAAAATATCTTTGTAAGTCACATCCGTGTTGACACCATTTTTATTAAATAGAATCTCACTATTTTGGGAAGTCTTTAGACTTTTCTCTGCTTTATCCACAAACTTCTTCCTCAAAATACAAATAACTGTGGAACTTCAGGCAGTGAGTTGGCTGTCTCTGTGTCTTTAAGATTGACTTAAAATCTCAGGACAGACCCGAAGAGACGTGTTTACCATTGGACTGGTGGAATTAGTTCCCTTTTTGCTCCACCAATAATTAGCTTAGCTAATATGGAGGAAGCAGGCCAGAAGTCAAGGAATGTAGTTGGTCTCTAACATTGAGATTGTAGAGGAAACCAATTCTTCCTTAATGCCTCAGTAAGAAATCCGATCCCACTGACACCTTAATTTTAGCTCAGTAAGGCTCTTGTTGGATATCTGACCTACAGAACTGGAAGATATTAAATTTGTATTGTTTAAGCCACTTAATTTGTAGTGATTTATTAAGGCAAAAAAAGAAGTTTAATGTAGAAGCCATTTGTCTGAATATAGGAGAAGAAAAATAGAAGGAACCTGGCACACTGATGATCTGGAACCCCAGATGACTACATTTGAACATCATGTGTGTGTTTGAGAGAGAGAAAATGAAATCTCTATCTTCTCTGTGTGTCATTGCTTTCCAAGTCTATTTCTCATGATCAGATCCAATTTTTCACTAATATAATTAGGATTGAGTTCCCTTATACATTCTTTCCCCAACCCTCTTCCCTTAAACTAATGGTTCAATTTTTGCTGAAATGAATATTCAATGTTTATATTATTAAAACAATACAAATAATTAAATTTTGAACCAAGAAATCTACTATTATGTCTTTTCCTTAATTGGAGAATGTTTTATTTTCCAGAAGTGTGAATATGTGTGTGTTTCTAAATGGTTAAAGCTATCAGCTTAGCTCTTAATCCTGCCTTTCTCTTCATGAGGATCTCCCAGAAGCTTCCATTCCCCATTACGTGGAAAGTACATTTTTAAAAGATTCTGCATGTTTGAACCATCTTAATTCTTATCTCACACTGAGTGATATTTGGGATAAGTAGACTATTATAAATTATTTTTCTCTCAGGATTTTGAAGGCTCTGTTCCGTGACTATGTAGTTTAATATTGCTATTGAAAAGCCATACTAATTACACGAACTGTTTCTNTTCTATACTAATTACACGAATTGTTTCTCTAGAAACATTTATGTTCTCCCAATATCAGGTTTCTGAAAATTCCCAGTGTTACATCTTGTTGCGAACCCTCTGCCAATAATTGTGCTGGATTCTTGGGGGCCGTTTTCATCTGTAGACTCATTTCCTTCAGTATTGGAATATGTTCTTGTATTATTTCTTCAGAATATTTTTTACCTTTTGCTTTCCTAGTTCAGAGAATCCTATTAGATGTTGATTTTCTTCAACTGATTTTTAAATTCTTTTCCTCCTAGTCTCCCTTTCTTTGACAATTTTTTTCTACTTACTANTACACGAATTGTTTCTCTAGAAACATTTATGTTCTCCCAATATCAGGTTTCTGAAAATTCCCAGTGTTACATCTTGTTGCGAACCCTTTGCCAATAATTGTGCTGGATTCTTGGGGGCCTTTTTCATCTGTAGACTCATTTCCTTCAGTATTGGAATATGTTCTTATATTATTTCTTCAGAATATTTTTTACCTTTTGCTTTCCTAGTTCAGAGAATCCTATTAGATGTTGATTTTCTTCAACTGATTTTTAAATTCTTTTCCTCCTAGTCTCCCTTTCTTTGACAATTTTTTTCTACTTACTACATTTTTTTTAAAAAAGATTTTATTTATTTATTCGACAGAGATAGAGACAGCCAGCGAGAGAGGGAACACAAGCAGGGGGAGTGGGAGAGGAAGAAGCAGGCTCACAGCAGAGGAGCCTGATGTGGGGCTCAATCCCGGAACGCCGGGATCACGCCCTGAGCCGAAGGCAGACACTTAACCGCTGTGCCACCCAGGCGCCCCANAATATTTTTTACCTTTTGCTTTCCTAGTTCAGAGAATCCTATTAGATGTTGATTTTCTTCAACTGATTTTTATATTCTTTTCCTCCTAGTCTCCCTTTCTTTGACAATTTTTTTCTACTTACTACATTTTCTTAATTTTATCTTCCAACAATTTTGCACTTTTTGTAATTTTTTTTATGGTTTCTAATCATGTTTTTAGCATCTTGGTATGGCTCATGAATTAATGCATATGTTTATCTGTGTATATTATCTCTAAGTTGTTTGGGGGTATATATATTTTTTCTGCTATTGTATTGTCTGTTTTTCCCAAGTTCCTTCTTTTTGTCTTTCATCTTTTTTCCCCCCTTTCTTCTTTGTTTCAAAGTTTTTATTTAAATTCTAGCTAGTTAACATATAGTGTAATATTGGTTTCAGGAGTAGAATTTAGTGATTCATCACTTACATATAACACCCAGTGCTCAGCACAAGTACCCTCCTTAATACCCATCATGCATTTAGCCCATTCCCTTCCCACCTCCCCTTCAGTAACCTTCAGTTTCTTCTCCATAGTTAAAAGTCTCTAACAGTTTGCCTCCCTCTCTTTTTTTCCTCTTCCCTTATGTTCATCTGTTTTGCTTCTTAAATTCCACATATGAGTGAAATCATATGGTGTTTGTCTTTCTCTGACTGGCTAATTTCACTTAGCATAATACACTCTAGTTCCATCCACCTTATTGCAAATGGCAAGATTTCATTCTTTTTGATGGCTGAGTAATATTCCCTTGTGTATATACCACCTCTTCTTTATCCATTCATCTGTCAATGAACATGTGGGCTCTTTCCATAGTTTGGCTCTTGTGGACATTGCTGCTATGAACATTGGGTTGCATGTGCCCCTTCAAATCAGTATTTTTGTATCCTTTGGGTAAATACCTGGTAGTGCAATTGCAGAATCATAGGGTAGTTTTATTTTTAACTTTTGAGGAAACTTCATACTGTTTTCCAGAGTGGCTGCACCAGTTTGCATTCCCACCAACAATGTAAAAGGGTTCCCCTTTCTCCACATTCTTGCCAACGTCTTTCCTTTTCTTTGTTATTAATTTTAGCCATTGCCTTGGTTTGTAATGGTGGAAGTTTTTGTATATTTTTCACAATCTTTGCTTCACTCATATTTGAGGTTCAGCAATTAAGAAACATTTATAAGTTTATGGTCCTGATCAATCTTGTCTACAGATTGGCTTTACTGGAATGGCTTTTCCTTGGAAGACCCTTAAATGTCACTTTAGGTAAGCCTTTTTTTCTGGTGTGGTCCAGGCTCCTCAGGTAAATGTCTTTTAATCTCTTGCCTTGGGGCTATAAACATGACTGTTGATTTAGTAGTTGATTTACAACTAATCCTTTACTTTCAGTCCTTCACAGCATTTTCTCTCTTTTCTGTCCCTACTTCTAAAGTCCAGATCTTTTTTGATTCTATTTTTCTAGAGAATTATTTTCCCATCTCCTTCAAACATAGCAGTATTTGCCTCGTTGAGACAGGAGTGAGGATCTGTGCTCTATGTGCTCCCTCTCGATTTTCAACTCTTGCTTTGCTGAAGATTCCTGTGGCAAGTAGTGCTTCCAATTATGAAGCTTTCTGGGGATTTTCAGAGCAAATGAGTTTGCTTCTTCTTCTTCTTTTTAAAGATTTTATTTATTTATTTGACAGAGAGAGTGGGAGAGAGTACAAGCAGGGGGAGCAGCAGGAAGAGGGAGAGGGAGAAGCAGGCTCCCCACCTAGCAGGGAGCCAAAAGCAGGGCTAGATCCCAGGACCCTGGGATCACCATCTGAGCCAAAGTTTCAGGCACCCAGGCACCCTGAACTTGCTTCTTTTTGACATCTCCATTCACTTTCCTGTACTCCATAAGTTCAGTTTGCACTTTTTAATCTTTCATTCTTTATAAGTGGTGTTTTGCATTATAGATATCTACTAACGTCTTTGAAGATGAAGTTGGTGGTTCCCATTCTAATCTAATTTGATTTGGATTATTTTATTTGCATTTGCATTTTGTATCTAAGAATAAAAGAGAGTTTTTGCTTTTCTCTTAAAGCTGAAATTCCATTTTAGACATTTAATGATCTAACAACATTTCTAAATAAGTGGTGTGATTTTTTTAAAATAAAGTCTGTTGATTTTAGCAAATAACTTAAAAGTTACCTAAGTATACAGAAGTAAAACAGTAGCTTAATTAATTTTAACTGCTTAATTTTAATTGTTTAACATCAGAACCTGAACAATTTTAATCACATAATTTGTTTAAAAAGCCTATTAAAAAATCAAAGGGCAGGCAAATTTGGATATCATATAGAAAAACCACTCACTTAGAGATGATAATTCTCAAAATACAGTCTTACTAAGTTCATAGTCTTTGTGGCTGTGTCAGTATGAGTAAGGCCACTAATCATAGAAATCTCAATACTGTGCTTGTCCCCATTGTTCCATTTGATATTTTGCTTTATTTTATGATAACATAAAGGGCACAAGCTAGTGAAAAAGTAGAGACCAGATATATAAGAAAAACCAGAGCATGAGTGAGGAAACATTGATGCTTTTTAGAGTCAGATGTGTATAATAAGAGAAAGAAATACAGAAAGACCCTGAGATCTACCATTAACAATCTAGTCACAAACATACTTTCAAATTTCTATTTCCATGTTATACCTCATATTACTATCTAAATTTGGAATGCTTGAATAGAAGTTTGGGTTTTGTGTGTGTGGGGGGGTGGTTTGTTTTGTTTTGTTTTTTCTTTTTGGCACTTGAACCTAATTTAGAAACCAAATCACATTTTATACTATTCATATAATATTTTTATTTTCGACTCATTCCTTAGGTAGATTATAAACTGGTTTTAAATCCAACATATAACAAAATGCCTGTATATGGTAGCTTTTTCGTAAATCTTTGAATTGAATTGAATGTCATGATTAACTTAGCCCACAGCAAATCCCCAATAGTCTTAACTTACATGGTCAACACTTTCTATGTCATTTTTGAAAACATTTGCATTGTTTTAAATTTGTTTCCATTTGAAGCCTAGGTAGAAAGGAAATGTCTTATGTGTTGGCAGTAATATTTTCATTCTTGATTCTCAGCACCTCTCACAGTGTCTTATACATAGAAAATTCACTGCACCTCTGCTGATTGAACAAACTGCAAATAGATGCACTTAGGTAGAAGCCAATAGAGTAAGCAAAATGCATACTGACAATGAAATTGAAAGACAGAAATATATCTCCATTTTCTTGGCGAATCATCATAGAACATGGTAATCATAAACAGAATATTTCATGCTCTTGTAATTCATAAAAACTTGTGAGATGTCAATCTACCTTGTGTAGCAGGTATTTCAAACCTGTATGTGAGTATGTGAGTGAGAAAACATAGGGAGGTTAACACGCATGTTCAGAAATCATCCTGCCACTAAACAGCAACTTTATTGTTAATAATATTATTATAATCATTTTATTAATAGTAGTAGTATTCTTATTATCATTATATTATTTTGGTGGTGATAATGAGGGTAGATATGGCTGCCTAATATTTAGAAGTATGTTTTTATAAGTACAGTTGTATAAGGGAAGATCATCTGTAAATACCAAACCTGTGCACTTGATGAATGTAAATGGCCTGGTCATTTTTTCCTAGTCTTAAACAATACTATTAATTTCAGGTTCTGAGTTTAGGAACTGTGTGAAAGAAAGTATTTCTTTTTAGAGTACTTTTGCATTAGGTATAACACAAAGGTTATAAGGGAGTCGTGTGTTGATATGGGGTAAGAAATAAATACTTGCTAACTTTAAAAATTAACAATGGAATGAAAAGAATATTTAATTATCACAAGGAATTACTTATTATTAATTTCCTTAGTGATGCTGAAAAAGGAGTGCAAAATAAAGGGAATTTCAGTTTCAGAATAGATGAGTCTGGAACAATTATATATAAGAGATTTAAAATATTCAGTCAAAATTTAAATATAAGAAGGGACTTAGGTGATGAGTTCCTCTAGTGAACATTACCATAGAGGAAATCTACACCCTATAGTTCATCTGATTATAAATATGCTTTCTGTTACCAGGTTGGCTGAAAGTGATTATATTTCATATGTATCTTTTCATTATTATTGATTCCAAGCACATAAAACACATGAGATTTCATGCATATGGTTCTTTCTGTCTAAGATTTTGACTAAAAATTTTAATCAATTTCTAGGGCATCAGTTTTTGAAGTTTTAAAGTTTCCTGTTTCAGAAGTAAACATGATACAAATTAAATTTTCTTATGGCCTACCTAGTTCCTTTTAGGAACATTTTGTTTTGTCTTATTTTTCCTTTCATCAAAAAAATACTTTTAAACTGGTTGTGTGTATAGAAAATTAGTATGTATCATGTCCATGTTTTCATTTCTAGGTCCTGACAAATCAACAGAATTTAAAACAATAAAAAGAACCAAAAAACAGCAGTATGACTGGTATCACTTCTTCCCATAATAAACGTTATTGAGAAATACTTATCAATATGAATTTCATTAATCCCAGGTGTCTATTGATTTGGTGTTTGTTTTTAATAAGTGCAATATATTTTTCTAAACCCTATGTTTCCATTCAACTAGGCTTTATATTTTCATCAATATCATAGTAATTATAAATATACGTTAAGTACTAAATGTATGTGAAGCACTCCGCTAAGATTTTTACATGTATATTACATCACTTAATACAGGTAATGACCCTCTGAGGTAGTTATTATCTCTGTCATCCACATAAGGACAGTGGGTAGTTGGTGGGAGTTAAGTATGGTCCAGGGTCATACAGAGACTAGTACTAACAGGAGTCAAATCCAGGTAGTATGATTTGAGCAATTGCACTCCTGTCTTCAGAGATTGCTGTATTTTTAACTTCAAAATGAGATAAAAAAAAATTGGAGTTGACATTGAGGTAGAGTTGAGAATAAATCCGTAATCACAAAATATTTCTTAGAACTGTTATAGGACACTGTAATCATTTAAGATGCTAACTTGTACTTTCTTTTTTAAAAAAAATCTCTGTTTTATCCCAAACCTTAAATATAGCAGAGTGGACTTAAGGGTATTAGGAAATTTAGTTTTCTGCAGAACTTCTGTAAGTTACAATTAAATATTTAAAGTGAAAATAGAATGATGAATATAGCATTTTATTTACAATATATTATTTATAAGGATTAAAAGCCCAATATAGAAATTTGCATATCTAATTTTTCTTGGTTATTATTTTTTTCTCAAATAAGTAATTTTGGAGAATGTTATCTTTTTTTTTTAAAAGATTTTATTTATTTATTTGACAGAGATAGAGACAGCCAGCAAGAGAAGGAACACAAGCAGGAGGAGTGGGAGAGGAAGAAGCAGGCTCATAGCAGAGGAGCCTGATGTGGGGCTTGATCCCACAATGCTGGGATCACCCTCTGAGCCGAAGGCAGACGCTTAACCGCTGTGCCACCCAGGCGCCCCAGAATGNTAGCAGAGGAGCCTGATGTGGGGCTTGATCCCACAACGCCGGGATCACGCTCTGAGCCGAAGGCAGACGCTTAACCGCTGTGCCACCCAGGCGCCCCAGAATGTTATCTTTTTAAGGTACTTTAAACGATTCATTCAAGGACTTACTGACACAAATTTTAATAGCATANCAGCCAGTGAGAGAGGGAACACAAGCAGGGGGAGTGTGAGAGGAAGAAGCAGGCTCATAGCAGAGGAGCCTGATGTGGGGCTCGATCCCATCACGCCGGGATCGTGCCCTGAGCTGAAGGCAGACGCTTAACCGCTGTGCCACCCAGGCGCCCCAGAATGTTATCTTTTTAAGGTACTTTAAACGATTCATTCAAGGACTTACTGACACAAATTTTAATAGCATAAAATTAAAATATTATGAATCAGGGACGCCTGGGTGGTTCAGTTGTTAAGCGTCTGCCTTAGGCTCAAGGCGTGATCCCAGGGTCCTGGGACCAAGCCCGCATCAGGCTCCCTGCTCCACTGGAAGCCTGCTTCTTCCTCTCCCACTCCCCCTGCTTGTATTCCCTCTCTCACTGGCTGTCTCTCTCTCTGTCAAATAAATAAAAAAATCTTTAAAAAAATATTATGAATAAGTCAAATATGAAAGTATTTGTTTTTATTTATTTTATTTTTTAAAAGATTTTATTTATTTATTTGAGAAAGAGAGCACGAGTTAGGGGGAAGAGAGGGACAAAGGGAAAGGGAGAAGCAGACTCCCAGCTGTGCAGGCAGCCTTGCTCCCAGTACCCCAGGATCATGACCTGAGCAGAAGGCAGATGGTAAAAGACTTGATGTGAACTGATAATTTGCTGTTACAATTTACTACTCCACAAAAAGTTCAAATGACTCCCTGAGGTTAAACTTTCTATGTGTAATGATAGTTTAATTTTTTACTAACAGATATGCATTCATGCATGAAATTCAGTTTTTTAATCCATTAATGTTAAAGTTAAAATGCACAGATGTGTGTGTGTGTGTGTGATTGTAGTCCATGATTTTCCTGGCCTAATCAATTTAAAAGAATGTGTTTATATTAATAGTTCACTGATACATATCACTACATTTTATGTAATTTTTGGTCTTATTAGGCATCACCCAATACTATTAGTCTCATAAATTTTATAAATAGGCTGTTCTTCTACCATGTTCTTATTTCTCTCACCTTACTCGATGGATGCTGCTCATTAAATTACTTTAGACATCATCAAAATGCATTAAAATTGAGTTAACTCAGAAATTTAAAAAAATGATACTATTTGTATCAATGTGTCAGTTATGAACTTAGCCTCTCAACTTCAAATCCACATTTGACTTTTCTGTGATTGACTTTCCTGTGATCCTGGAGTGAGACGCTCTTACTATTCCTCCTTTGCCAGCTGTAATGAGACTAAGCTTTGTCAGTAGAGTGTACTGGATGGACCCTGGAAAACAAAGGGATATCTGTTCTGGGGCCAGTTGGGTTCCTATAGGCAGGATTCTAGAATATGTATGTGATTTCTGCAGTGCCCAGCACTTGCAACACAGCCAGCCTCTGTAAGACTAGTCTCCTGCAGCACCTGGTTGAACAGAGTCAGGTAGACTGGTACTTCCTTTGGCCTGCCTAGCACTCTCAGGCAGCTTGGTAGTATTGAGAAGGGAGACCTTCCTCTCTCTGTCCTATGGTTCTTCTTCTTCTTCTTTTTTTAAAGATTTTATTTATTTATTTATTTATTTGACGNTAGCACTCTCAGGCAGCTTGGTAGTATTGAGAAGGGAGACCTTCCTCTCTCTGTCCTATGGTTCTTCTTCTTTTTTTTTTTTTAAAGATTTTATTTATTTATTTATTTGACGGAGAGAGAGACAGCCACTGAGAGAGGGAATACAAGCAGGGGGAGTGGGAGAGGAAGAAGCAGGCTCCCAGCCCNGGAGAGAGAGACAGCCACTGAGAGAGGGAACACAAGCAGGGGGAGTGGGAGAGGAAGAAGCAGGCTCCCAGCCCAGCAGGGAGCCCGATGCGGGGCTCTATCCCAGGACTCTGGGATCATGCCCTGAGCCGAAGGCCAACATTTAATGACTGAGCCACACAGGAACCCCTGCCCTATGGTTCTTCTAGCTGGACTTAGAATCAAGTTGACATGAAACAGATTAACAGCAGAAAATCAAATTAAAAGGTATACATATGGGGAATCCACACAGACATGAAATTCCAAAACAGCAAGGTCACATGTATCTTATATGAGCTAAGGAAAGGGGTAAGGGCCTGAGGATACAAAGGGGAGAGAGTTCATTAGCAAGAACATGAACGGAGATGCTTGGAAAAACAAGGTTGCTCTATTATGCACGTTAAGTTCTTAGGTAAAGAGGAGTCTCTGTTAATAGTTCTCTTCCAATTACAGGCTCTCCTTTTCATTACGCAGTTGTCGGGGAGGCAGAGAACTTTTCCTGTATCTGCTGAGTTTTGATTACTTTTAACTCAAAACAATCTTTAGGCCAAAGTGGGCCATCTTGTGGCAGCCTGCTCTGGGCCCCTAGAGTAACCTCAGTGAATGTCTCCAGTACAGAGAGTTACAGCTACTTACTTTCCAAGGACATCTGGAACTCAGTCCTTTCAAATGTCCAGCATGCGGATTGAACTTTTCCATACATGTTCCTTTCCTTGGTTACTCTGTCTCAGCCCTAGGGGTAGTAGCTCTATTTCACATCTTTTACTCTTACGTTCTTTAGAGTTATTTTACTCCTTCCTAGCCAATCCTCTGTTTCCTAATTCCCTGTTATAGTTAGTAATTCTTTATATTAAACTTTTCCTGTTTAATTTATTATATAGTTTCTGTCTTCTGGTTAGATCTCATTATTAATATAATTAATAACAAACGGTTCTGTATACTGTACATGTTTATGAGACTGAAGATTCTTCAGTGTATGTTATTGAAGAGGTGTCCGTGTATAAGATACACCTACGATGCCTAGGGAGTAGATAGAAGACCAGGAGCCCACCAAGACAAGCATTCATAATACAACTTCCTCATAATAACTTAGTTTACTGTGACATTGAAACATAGCTAATAGGGCACTGGGAAACATTTAATTAGTGGAGGTAACTCACCTAGGCAGAGATTAATGCAAATAACCACAACAAGGTAGTTTTAAACATATCAACATGGCAAGTTCCTTGTCAATTTTATTTTCATATTGAAATAAATAAATTTAATGCATGAATGTGTAGGAGAAGTAGTCATTCCCAGGCAATTTCATATCCCTATTGTGAGTAAGTGATGCATAAGTCCACTGCAGACTTAGAAGTTTTAAAACAGAATAGATGTCAACTTGAAAAGTACTTCACTTCACTTCACTTCAGGTATCTCCTTTCTAAAAACGCCTGTTAGTTAGAAGTCACTGGAATCCTAAGTAGAAGAAAGTAAATGCTAATCAAGGGAGTGACTTCACCATCTATGCATTCCTAGCAGCTAACATAGGTCCTCATGCATTTTGGGGCCTCAATAAAAATGTGTTGAATGGATGAGTGGATTTAGTTATATGTGGCTAGAATTTTACTGTTCTCCTTATAAAGTACAGCATTAAAAGATTTAACACTGTGAAGAAGAGATTATAACTTTATGTATCTATCATAGGAACTAATCTTTGCTCACAAAATACACACTTAATAGTACAGAGTCATATTAGGTAGTAGCTGTTTTCACCCTTTTCTGGCAACATAAAGAGAGTGGAAAAGATAGAAGCTTTGTTTTTAAAACATTGAGACATGTTTATACATTTTATAACATGGGAAAATCACTATTATTATTGCAAGTTACCTCTCGACTTGCTATCAGTAGGTCAATTTTTTACCATAGATTTCTTTAACCTATACTTTCTACATAAACAGTTGCATTCCGGTTGAATACTAGGGAAATTCCTGTCTTCTAAGAAGTCAGTATAGTGGGAGTAAAAAGAAATACCACCAGCTAAAAATACCACATTCTCCATCAATCCCTGTTCCACACCACTCCATTTCTGGTCTCTAGGACAAAATAAGATAACTGTCTAAGTCTCAATGTCTCCATTTGCAGATGACAATGACAATATGATTTGTCTTATGTCGTTTTGAAGACCCAAGAAGATAGTGTATGTATGTTGTTTTGAGGATCCTAGAAGATAGTATAAGTAAACATGTTTTAAAAATTGTTAAGTAATAAACAGTATAATTTTATAACAAGATGTTGTAAGGTATGATTAAAAGCATGCTTCCACAAAGTTAGTCCAGGTATAAAATTGATTAGTATTTGCATGGGAGTCTATCTGGCAGTATTGGGTGTTATGGAGGTGTGTTGACATTATTATGTATAGATAAAAGCACAATCTTTGAAATCAAACCAGTATGGGTTAAGATCCCCAATCTGTCCTTTACTAAACTGAAATACTTTGGGTAAGGTATTTAATTTCACTGCTCTCATTTTTTCTCATCTTTAAAATGGGATGATAATGTTTAGTTTATAGAGTTGTGAAATAAAAGTGAGCATGTTAAGCACTATCACACAGTATATGAGACATAGTAAGTCCCCTATTAATGATACCTCATTATATAAGGAATCAGTTACTTTGCTCACAGATGACAAGTTGGATTAATTGTATATACCAAAATTGGAATTTTTGTACAAGTGCTTTAGGCACTTCTTTATTTTTCTGAAATTTTTGGATGCAAATCAGATCAGAATTTGTGTAAGATGATAAAATGATTCAGAATAAATGCATTTGGAACTCTGTTGAATTGACTTGGTTAGTAGTTCTTAATTTTTATGTGCATAAAAATTACTTGGGGTACTTGTTATAGATGCAGAATATCAGATTTTAGTTCCAGAGATTTGATTTTGGGAATGTGATGTGTGTCCTGGGGATTAATGCCTAAAACACCTTAGGTGATTCTGATATAGGTGACAATACTTTGAGACCTATTGCTCTCAGTATGTCATGTTCAGGAGGACAATGCTGGTTATACATGGTTACAACATTTCAGTGTGTGTATTCCAGGATAATCTATGATTTCTACTTTCTCTTCTAAAAGGTTTCCCTTTGTTAAATTAAGACAAAAAAATTTGGGTCCACATGATATGATATAGTTGAAATAGCTCCATTATAAAAATGAATTCCAAATATCACAATATAAAAATATAAAAGACTTACCATTTGAAAATACTTAAAGAAATAAATCTATGAAAATATACATTTGCTTTACAAATACTTCTGTGCATCTTGAATTGCTCTATTTTGTGATGTTGATTTATTTTCCAATTGCATTTCCGACAGTTTTTAGAGGGTGGTCTTGAAAACAGAAAACAGAAAAAGAATTAGTTTGTATGCTTTCCACAGATAACATAAACTCCCTGAGGATATTTCTGGTGGTTGTTTTATTTGTTCAATCTTTGAGTTGTTTGCATAAGATATTCTGGAAATTTAGAGATTTGCCAGCAATCATACTAATTTCATTGATTTGTGTGTGGTTCATGTTGTCTGTTTTAATACTTATGTTAATTAAGTAGTTTTCAAATATAAACAGTCTTACCAAATTAAAAAAAGTAAAGTATTTATTTAAACATGTCTATATAAGCACAACAACCTCATACTCACACTTAGAAGACTTTAGAATTAAGCTAAAGGATTTGTTGAACAATTGAGATTAATACTATTTATCATTGACTATTATTGCACTAATAATAATTGTTATAATTGTGAGAGTCAACATTGGCTGAACATTGATTATTTGCCACTTACACTTCATTATAATTTGTGAAATAAATGTTATTGTCATTCTATCTTATGGATGAGAAAACTGATGTTCAGAGTAGGATGCCCAAGATTACATAGGTTGTAAGTGGTAGCATTGGGATTTGAGATAGTTTATCTGATTCTGGAATTTGAAAATTTAAAGTAATATACAATTTGAAATATAATATACAATGTGAAAGAGAATAGTTTCACAAATTTTCGGTGATGAAATAAAGCATTTTCCTTTCATTTGGAAGGAAGTAGAAAATAAAAACACGTCCTTAGTTTCCTTTAAAAATCTAAATTAGTTTTCTTAGTAAATTCACACATGCATTCTAAATAACTTTGTACATTGACTGACTATTGCTAGGCTAGAAATTGACAAAAGCTATCAATAGACACAGGCAAATAAGAGGAGATTCTTTTTTTTTTTTTAAGATTTATTCATTTGTTTTAGAGAGAGAGAGCAAGCACAAGCGGGGGAGGGGCAAAAGGATAGGGACAGAGCGCATCCCAAGCAAACTCCCGACTGAGCATGGAGCCTGCTGCCAAGCTCATGACCTGAGTCAAAACCAAGAGTCAGATGCTTAGCCTACTGAGCTACGCAGGCACCCCAAGAGGAGATTCTTTCAAGTAACATCTGCAAGAAGATGGCTTCCACCTAGAGCAGAGAACAGGGCAACATCATTGCAACTGAAAGCTGCTTTCTTAATCTATGCACCTTCTTCAGAGGTCACACACAACAATGGCTGGGTCTGCTGACTTGCCACAATTTTGGGCAAGACTTAAAGTAACTGTAGAAATGGTCATAAGGTAAGCTTATATTCACTCTGAGGATATTCATGTCGATATACATATCTATCACAACTGCAAGCTCCAGAATAAATAAGGACCTTTCACAGTATATTCCTGTGTGAATAGCTTGAATAGGGCAGGATTAGTCTTCAATTTCCCATACTAAGAACGGCATCTCAGGGCCTTACTGAAATTCTGTTTTCATGCACCTAGAATTATCTAAACATTTGGGAAAATGAATGTGAAAATTGCAGTTTATTCAGACATTGA
The DNA here is from genome assembly GCF_002007445.2 of Ailuropoda melanoleuca. NCBI lineage: Eukaryota > Metazoa > Chordata > Mammalia > Carnivora > Ursidae > Ailuropoda > Ailuropoda melanoleuca. The sequence continues at coordinate 59,943,698 of NC_048220.1, read as the reverse complement.
CTATTTAGAAATGGTTTGAATTTTATTAAACTTTGAACTAAATTAAGAAATCAGTTTTGTTAGTTTATAAAGAAAATTTGAGAACACATAAAAAAGTGATGTTATTAGGGGCGCCTGGGTGGCGCAGTCGTTAAGTGTCTGCCTTAGGCTCAGGGCGTGATCCCAATGTTCTGGGATCGAGCCCCACATCAGGCTCCTCCACTAGGAGCCTGCTTCTTCCTCTCCCACTCCCCCTGCTTATGTTCTCTCTCTCGCTGGCTGGCTGTCTCTGTCAAATAAAAAAAAAAAGTGATGTTATTAAAGTTATGTTGTGTTTTCCTGAATACATTAGTGTTATGTCTAAATTTTAGGAAAAGAGCTCAGGCAGAACAAAAAATTAAATTATTTGTTTTTATATTGAGGGCAGCTGTATTTATGCATTTTTTGAATAAATAAATGAAGGAAGGAAGGTATATTGGCAGGAAGGAATGATAAAGGAAGGAGAAAGAGAGGGAAGAAGGGAGGAAGGAAGAGGGGGAACAAGAAAAGGATCAGAAGGTAGAGGCTGGATGAAAAAAGAGTCAAAAGGAAGTTTATATATGAATAAATGGCATGACTAAGAAACTGGTCTTGATGAAATAAAGATAACAGCATTTAAATATAAGAAATGATGAAGAACTTGCTTTCATAAAAGTAATGTTGAATTATAATATATCCAAGAAGAAATACTTTGGGGTAATAATTACATCCTAGGTATTGCAGTGGAAGTGTGGAGGTAAATGTAACTGGAGTTTTTTTCTTCTTTTTTTAATGAAAAGAAATAACATAAAGCCATGGGCTAATGTTTTAGTGGGTTATCAATTACATTGAGAATTTACCAAAAATGACAAAGAAACTCTAGATAAATGAAAAAACAGAGAGCCAATTGTCAAAGTTATTGGTCCACTAAAGAGACTAAATGCCCTCATCCTTCTTTTATTGAAAATAGTATACATTAGGGGAAATGATGAAATTATTTAAATACTTGTATTAAATTCAAAGGCAGTATTTTTTGAGCTGCACTTATATGCCAGGTACTGTGTTAAAAAACACTTTTAATAGTTGCTCAATTATATTAAATCAGATTTTTATATAGCCTTAAGCACCATCCTTGTTTATTCCTCCAGTGAAATGTTTTCTTTAGTGTAACAGTAAAATATCGTTCTTCAGTAATCTTGGACTTTTATATATCACCTACACAATGACAGAGCCAATCACACAGTGTAAAAGCTTGAGTTGCTTCATAGCACATTTCCTAATTTCCTGTTTTGTTAATAGCATATTAATGTTAGAGCAGGAAGACACTCAATTTAAAATCAAATTTATGGAACAAATGAATGATGTCTTTATCAGGTGAATACATTGTTATCTTTCAACAAATAAATAGAAATATTACATTATCCATTATAATAAAATCAATCTCTCTTTTTTGGGATTGGTAAAATTGACATTACAACTTGACAATAAATACTACAAATAAAAGTCACAAATTTTGCTTATTATACATTAGAAAGTAGATATTCTCCAAAAGCTCTCATTCTAAAGTTTGATAAAATATATGTGATTACTATCTCAAACTATTTTAAATAAATTGATAATTGAAGTAATATTCCTAATTGGTGGTAATATTATTTAATGTAAGGTAATATTATTTAAATTTATGCTGATATGAATATGTAAATGCAGGTTTCCATCCTTAAATGATGGAATTTGTGGTATGATGAAACAATCTATTTGTTTGCTTTATATACAGAAAGAATTTTGACTTTTCCATTAATACTCAAAACAGAAGAAAACACAAATAGGACTGTTGCTGAGAAAAATTCCAAGATAATTTTTGTGCTCATCTTTTTCTATATAGACACAGAACAGTGAGTAAGAATTATGGTTTCTATCTCTTAATATGAACTGAATAGGAAAGATTCACTGTTTATACAGGATATTAGGATGAATTTCCAGAAAATCGGTCCATTCATTTATTCATTCTCTTGTGTAGTATTTACTGAGCACAGACTACATCAAACTCTCAGATTCTGTGGAATGAGGCACACAGGAAGAAGCAATTTTTCCCCCGATGGGATTTCTGGTGAGAACTGGAATGTTTTCAATTGAGATTAAGTCAAATATAAAGATACAAGCAAAGAGAAAAAGCTTTAAGAAAACAGAACTTCAATATAAAAAAAAAGTTACACAGATATATTTAGTATGTTACAAAAATACTAAAAAGTAAAATAAAATAAAAGTGCCCTTGAAGAGGAAAAAAAAAATATATATATATACATCTGCAATAAAACAGCAACTAGATATTACTTTTACATAAATTACTGAATATTTATAATCTAACCCTAAACTAAACTAAAATGACCTGTTTTGGAAAATTAATTAGGTTAGAGAAACACTTAAAAAAATCTGCCCTTTGTGAGACTACCAAACAAAAATCTCTTGATTGTTTTGTACCATGTTCATTATGAATAGGAATGCTAAATGGATAAAACAACTGAAAATTAACATCAAAATAAAATTATAATAAAATTATATTTATCAAAGTAGGCCCTAGATAATTTTCTTTTGTTTTTTTTTAAAGGTTTTATTTATTTGAGAGAGAGAGAGAATGAGAGGGGGTAGGGTCAGAGGGAGAGCTCTCTGCTGAGCAGGGATTCCAATGTGGAACTTGATCCTGGGACTCTATCCTGGGACTCCAGGATCATGACCTGAGCCAAAGGCAGTCGCTTAATGAACTGAGCCACCCAGCCTCCCCCTTAGATAATTTTCTAAGGATATCTTTGCAGAAGAGATATTAATCACCCATGAAACTAAATGGTGTTCCAATTTGCAATGGAATTTGAATATCTAACTGATATTTTCTATTAAGATATAATCTTAAATATTATCATTACTTTTCAGTTATGTGAAACATCTAGCAAATTTCCAACAGCAGTATTTTTGGATTTGAATGGAATAATTTAGTGGGTATTTCTTTCTAGTTACATTAACAAGCAGGAAAATTGCTGACAATATTTTTACTGTGGTGACTGATATTGATCATGAAGATGACTGAATGAATTAGCAGGTGATGGTCTGAATTTCCAGCAGGAATTTCTATGGGTTCTCGACATCTCCAAATCAATTTTGGTGAAGTAATTAAAGTAGGACCTAAATTGTTTTCAGAAGTGTGTTAACAGTAGATTTTGGTGATAAACTGCAATGTCCCTATGAACTTAATGCTGATTACCTAATATATGTTGACTTTGCCTGCCACAAAGATGACTAGAGCATTACAACCATATTTGGTAGGGATAATATGTGTTAGGAAACACTGTCCTAGAACCACAACATCTTAAATGAGACAATAGCAGCAATAAAGGTAGCTACAAGGCTACATAAATAAGTCCACTATTCTGATTGATTGATTTTCTTCTTTTATTTAGTTACCACACCTGCAGAGGCTTGAACTCAGTTAATTTTTATTATCATCACTGATCCTTGAAAGATTCTTTTCTATTTTTTATCCCTATTTGTGCCCACACCCCCGGAACAATTTTCTCTTTATATACTCCCACTTCTTATAAGTAATCTACATTTTTCAATGTGAACCTTTTTGTTTGCACATATCCTTTCCAAATGTGTATTGTTCCTTGGGTATATGTATTTTCTTTTATTTTATTTATTTTTGAAGATTTTATTTATTTATTTGAGAGAGAGAGGGGACAAGCAGAGGGAGCTGCAGGCAGAGGGAGAGGGAGAAGCAGACTCCCTGCTTAGCAGGGAGTCCTATACAGGACTTGATCCCAGGACCCTGGAATCATGACCAGAGCTGAAGGCAGACATTTAACCTACTGAGCCACCCAGGCGCTCCTGTATTTTAGATTTATGTAAATACCATTGGTTGCATATTTTATTCCTTTTTATTTTTCTTTTAATTGTAAAGGCTATGTTTTTAAGCTTCTTCCATTTTCCTGGGTCTATTAATCAATCTATGGGTTCCAGTCACTACATAATGCTTTATAGTGTATAGATTCATCCCATTTTACCTACTCATCATTCCACTGAATGACATCAAAATTATATGTGTATTTCTTTTAAAGTTTCCGGTTCATATGGTCTATGTGTCTTTAATCTGCACACGTAATTTAATCTGCATACAATTTTCAGAATGGCCACATCAATCTATATTCTACCAGGACTTGTGGGCATAAAGGAATCATCATAAATCACTGATGGAATGAGACTTCCAGTAGAAGATAAGTTTTCAATTCTGTAAATTCAGTGCTCATAAGCTGTGCTATTCTCTTGTTGATTTTCAGGAGTTCCTTGTATATTCTAGGTATTAGTCCCTGGGTTGATATTAGATACTACAAATATCTTCTTTCATTCTGACACTTGAGTAGTAATTTTTTTCCACGATATTCTTATTTGAAAAAGAGGCTTTAGTTTTTATATAATCAAATGTTATCAGTTTTTAGATTTATAGTTTAGTTTAAAAAGGATTTTTAAAGGAAATCTTTCCCTGTCTTAGATTATAAAGTTATTGTCCTCTATTTCCTTCTGTTTATCTTAAAATTTTATCTTTCACATTTAAATCTTCATTTGTGTAGTTCTACCTTTGTAGTGTTAAGTAGGACTAAAATTTTGTTTTATTTCATGAAGTGAGCAACTTTTCCAAAGTCTGTCTACTAGATAATCTGTCCTCTCCCCATTGTGTATCAGTCCAACTTTATTATATATTAAGATGCCATTTGTGTATGGATATTTCATTCAGTATGTCTATTCTTGTACCAGAATAGCGCTGTTTTTATTTCTGTAGTCTTGTAATGTATCTTCATGTCTGGTAGGGCAAAGTTGTACTTTTTATTACTCTTTATTAAGGTCAACTTAGCTATTTGTGAGCCTTTTTCCTCCATTTTAATTTTAAAATAAGATTACTCACTTTATCAAAACACCAATTGGATATTTTAATACAGATCTCAGTGGCTTTGCAATATAATTCTGATTTGTAATGAAAATAATTAATACGGAAGATAGAGTCCCTGCTCTCATAGATCAAAAGTCAAAACTCTAGAATTCTTATAATTGATATAAATTGCAAATCTCTAAAGAAAAGTCAATAAGATAATACAAGATGTTTGACTTACTGATAAACCAAAACATAAATAACTATCACCCTGTAAGAAATCATTTTTTATTTTCATATGGGAAAAGAGTCAGATGATTGACTGTAATGAGGATGGTTGAAAGTATTAATTGGTTTGGGCATAAATTTCAATTCTCTTTATTTCTGTTCTGATATTTAATCGCGACTCTCTTCTATCATATATTTTGCAACTATTTAAATAATGGCACAAATATGGATGTTTTAAGTGAAATGATGTCTGACTAAATTACTGGTTCAGAAAAAGCTGGTTACAAAGGATCATATATAATTGTTTCTGCAAATATATATTTACATATACATAATATCTAAAATTACTAATTATTAAAGTGTTAATGGTAAATATATATAAAATGGAATTTTTCCTATTACTCATTTTGGTTTTAATTTTTATTTTAAGAATGTGTACTTTTAGAATCACAGGATGCAATAAAGCAATTTTATTCTGAAAACAGGACCTAGGTTTATTCAAGAGAAAGATTTTTGAAGGAATTCACAAACTATTCTTTTAAAAAAATCATGTTCCCTCTATATTTATTGTATAAAAAAGTAGTTCTTACACAATTTATGTTCTTAAAACTGAATATAAGAAAATTTGTCTGGAAATCTGCAATCTATATTACTTTGGTTGTTTAAGTCACATATATAAAAAGATTTAAGGATGCTGCATATTATTGAAGAAGAAAATTAACATGCCAAAAAAATCAATACATTGAAAACGGACAACAGTGCCATCACATATCCATGTAATTAGTTTCAGCAACTGGACGTTTAAATTTAATTCAGAGTTTCCTGGTGAATAGGACTAAAAAGATAGAGTTAAACGTTTTCAGTCTTTGGAATCCTATCTTATGTATTTATCACATAAATCTCATAAAATAGGTAATGGGTAACAAAATAAGCCCTGCCATCATAAATTTTATTTTTGATGAAACAAATGTTCATCACATGAACTTTTCTTATAATAGTAAATTGAATTTAGTGAAGGTTTTGAGTTACAAATGAGACAGCCTTTCTATAGGGAGCTAAGGTAATATACTTCCATTATATTATTTCCTGATGATCTATCATAATATGGAAATAAAGCACAAGGAATCCAAATAAATTGATGGTTAACATATCCCTTAAGTTCTTATCCTTAAGTATCGAATATCCCAAGAAGGTTTTTGGTTCATGGTAAATCAAAATAATTTTATGGTTGAATTCTCTGATAAGTGTTTGAGGTGCCAATATTCTATAGTTTTGATTTCTATTTACTAAAAGAGCTTTATGGAGAGATAATTTGTTCAAAAAGATCCTATTTTTTTTTAAAGGTTTATTTATTTATTTGAGAGAGAGAAAGAGTGTGAGCATGAAGGTGGAGTGGTGGTCAGAATGAGAGGGAGAAAGAAACACAAGCAGACTCTATGCTAAGTGTGGAGCCTGATGTGGGCCTTGATCTCATCACCCGAGATCATGACCCTGAGAGCATAACATGAGCTGAAACCAAGAGTCAGTTGCTTAACTAACTGTGCAACTCAGGTGCCCCAAAAAGATCCTACTATTTTTAGCAAAGTTGCTGGTAAGCTTTTCTTTCTCTAACTATCAGATGTGGTGTTAAAATGGTTTATATTCCTGGTTCTGTCATTTATCAGCTAAAGATCATCGGTTTTCCTTTCTATCAAATCAGTATAAAGATATGCTTGGAGTTTTTTTTTTTTTTAAGATTTTATTTATTTATTTGACAGAGAGAGACAGCCAGCGAGAGAGGGAACACAGGGGGAGTGGGAGAGGAAAAAGCAGGCTCCTAGTGGAGAAGCCTGATGTGGGGCTCGATCCCAGAACTCTGCCCTGAGCCGATGGCAGACGCTTAACGACTGCGCCACCCAGGCGCCCCTGCTTGCAAGTTTTTTGTAAAGATGAGATGAGATGATACAGGTGATAAGGAAGAAGTAGAATCATTATGGAAACTATTGTTATTATTACCATGTCTACTGTATGATGTTAAAACCATATCATCATTGGATAGATGTGCACTCATTTTTATTTTCTTGCCAAAGAAATGTGATCATCATGACAAGAACTACTAGTTGCCTAATCCAATATTCACTTCCTCCTTAATTATGAACAGAAAACTTTGATTGTGTTTGGAGTGCTGATGGACTAAAGCTTAGACTCAAATTTTCTATCACGTCTTGTAGGTAAAGATAGTCTTACGACTCCTAGTTCTCACTAATTATATGGGTGTCGAAGATGCTGGGTTAGACTTCATGAAAATTTTTTAGATAGGTTTCTATTTTCTGTGGATGAACCCAATCTCTAATTGACACAAACTTTGGTTCATCCAGGTGTCACTTTATAAGTATCAAAAACACAATCTGTGGAATGAAATTGGGATGGAGTTGGGAGACAGGATCTAACAACTGTACAGGGGAAGCAGATTGACATTGACCCCTGATATGCAGTAATGAAATATTTGGTTAAACTGTGCGGCTTGGGATGAAGACCACGTGAAGTTATAAAGAGGGGGAAATGGAAGAAAAAAAAATCAGAATATTGGGTACTTCTTGCTGTTTTCTGAGTCTTGCAAGAAAGAATAGAGGTAGAAATAGAAGGAACTAATTCTGTCCTAGGAGTTGCTCTCACCTTGTGACCTGCAATCAAAATGGACTGAGAGTTCCACAATCTGTAGCTTCCAGGGTTAAAAAAGACTAAATTTTAATAGTTATTATGATGGTTTTGAAGCTACAACTTTAACAGGAAGTAATTCAGTGACATGCTTTTGCCAAGTACTTTCCTTCGAGTGTTATCCACTAAACAAGAGTAGGAGCCTGCAACAAAAGGCCTATCATTCCAAATTGCTTTAAAGCAGCAGCAGGCAAAGCCAATTGCTTTAAGACCTTTAAACTAAAGGCCAGAGTATAGCAGCATGTAGAGGCCAGTAGAAAAAAATGGAGACTTTAAGACTTCAGACTCAAATATTTTATCTAGACAAGATCCTTGACTATGATTACATATAATTTACCAGAAACATATAATTCTTTCCTGTTGAAGATTGTAAATCCTCACTCTGATGAACTCAGGTTTTCTCTAATCAAACAGATGTGGGCAGAAGTGATGTATGTCATTATAGGGCAGAGTCAGTATATGGTTCATAATTTCTCTTTTCCCTCTATTTCAAGAACTATAACACTCTAAAGAGAGCTTGAGTCCTGGAATGAAGTCAGTGTGGGCTATGACCATCTATCAATAGACTTGTGATTGAAAATATGTAAATATTTGTTATTGTCAAATCTGACATTTTGGGATTCTTTATTAGCACAACACATCCTAACCTGATTAAACATGAAATCTTATTCTCTTGGGAAGCCAAGAGAATGTTCAAAACATAGCAATTGATCTGCTATCTCAATTATTATACATGGGTCTTCATTATGGAAATAAATTTGTACTATCCAAAAAGAGAGCTAGCATAAAGGGAGATATGAAAGGCTGGGAGTGGGGAAAATTTGATCAAGGGGGACAAGCACAAGGGGGAATGATTCCCATAACATTTGAAAACTGGGATAAATATTGAAGAAATTAACTAGAATCCACTAAGAAGTTGGCAGTATTCTGAGGTTAATTCTATATGTCAACTTGGTCAGGCTATAGTGCCAAACACCAGTCTAGATGTTGCTCGGTAGTTACTTTTTAGATATGATTAATATTTAAATAAGTAGTCTTTGAATAGAGTAGATTACCTAACATAATTTGAGTGAGCCTCATACATTCAGTTGACAGCCTTAAGAGAAAAGGTGTCCCTTTAACAGGATGGGATTCTGCTTCTAGACTACCTTTGGACTAAAAACTGCAGCATTAAGTCTTGTGGAATTTCCAGCCGGCTATCTTGCCAGCTTTGTTTCTCTGGAGAACCCTGACAAATGCACTCCTTGTCAGATGGCCCTTGAACTCTTGGCAGAAGCAAATTTTTGCTAGTCCCTGTGGAAACCAGACACTAATAATGGCACATTCAACTGAATTCACTTCTGCACAAGTGTTGTTTCCTGACCATTTCACCACACCTATGTATTCTCCTCTACCTCATCTCCACAGTTGAGTCAGTTTTGGGCAGTAAAGGTTAATCTTAACAAAAAGTGTATGACTTGACTCTTTGGGGAATACATCAGATTTTTCTTTTTT
>NC_048220.1:59793595-59934318 GCF_002007445.2 Ailuropoda melanoleuca | reverse complement strand
GTGGGGCTCGATCACAGAACGCCGGGATCACGCCCTGAGCCGAAGGCAGACGCTTAACCGCTGTGCCACCCATGCGCCCCCAGTAAAGGTTAATCTTAACAAAAAGTGTATGACTTGACTCTTTTGGGAATACATCAGATTTTTCTTTTTTACTAGAAGGCTATATATAATCTTAAACCTTGTTATATGTTTAACATGAAATAATTTGAAAACATAACAATCACAAAATCTATATAAAGAAGGTTATAGATATGTTCTTTGTTTCTCTCTCTCCTATCTGTAGAGTTTTCCTTAAATTGGATTTTATAGGATGTAAATGCCATGATGTATAAGCTATAAAGGTTAAGTATGATTACAATTCAGTCAAAGAAGCTTACTTTTAATATCTTGGTCAATAAGACATAAAATTCTGTAGTTTAGTAGACAAGCCCTTTACTGCTGATAGAAATCTTCATATGTATTACGTGCAGACTGGTCTAATAAAAAACACAACTTGAATTTCATTGAGCCAACTGTTTTTAAATTAACTAATGCTATGGACTGAATGTTTGAGTCCCCCAAACTCATATCCTGAAACCCCAAAACCTAATAAGATGATTTTGGGGGTGGGGCCTTTAGGAGGTTATTGGGGTTAGATGAGGTCATGAGAGTAGGGCTCTCATGATGGGATTAATGCCCTTATCAAACGAGGTGAAGACACAGCTCTGTGTGTGTGTGTGTGCACCAAGGAAAAAGCATGTGAGGACATAACCAGGAAGAGGGTTCTCACCAATAACTTGACCATGGTGGCACTCTGATCTTGAACTTCTAATCTCTAGATGAACCGTGTGAAATAAATGTTGTTTAAGCCATTCAATCTATAGTAATTTGTTACAGTAGCTCGAACTGAGATGACTGGTTAAATTCAAATGTAGCATTCTTAATACAAACTTAAACAACCAATATAGAATTTAATTTAATCTTTAATCTCTCCTTCCTTACCTGGCCATCCTTCTTCAGTAAAGTGAATTAGAATGTTTTGAGGCAAATAACAACTATTTTATATATTGTAGATCTAACGGGATCTTCATGGGTAGCTTCTGGTCTCATTCAGGACACACTTTGAAGCAAAACTCAAGATTTCATCACATTCCAAAATGAGCCCATGGAACTTTTAAAAGCTTTTGTGTCAATTTGGAGAGGAAAAATTATTTTGCCTGCCATATCAGACAACCTCACCTTCCATCTAAACATCTCAATTTTTTCCTAAATTCCACTTTTCTTCCAGATGCGTCACCAGCCTTGTCTCCTGTTGCCCAATTTCTTAAATCTTCTCAACCATTCCAAACACTGGGATAAATAAAAACTCTTCAGTGAGATGAAACTACTTTTCTCATGAAATAATTCAGGATCTGCTTATTAAAACTAAAAAACAAAACAAAACAATAAAAAACCTCCCAGAAGTAGGAATGCTAGATTTAGCAAATAAAAGTACAAGATGCCCAGTTAAATTTGCACTTCAGATAAATAACAAAAATTGTAATATTGGGACGTATACTTAACTGAACCTCCTATATTTTATCTGGCAACCCCACCTGGAGATCTGACCCCCACATCCAATACAGTTAGGCTAATGAAAGTTAAGTGTTTTGGATTGGAATCTTAGCTCTTACCTGTGTAAACTGTATGATAAACTGAATCTCAATAACCACATCTATAAAATGGGGATTAGGATAAGATTTATTCATAAAAGTGTTCTCAGTAATAATGGAGATAATGCAAGTAAAACACTTTGCATGGTACTTGATATATCATAAAAGTTTAATAGACTTTACCTATTATTATAGACAATAAGGGTAACATTAGACAGTTTGCTCATTTAACACCAGATATCGGAAATGGCCAAAATGAGCTATTATTTATTTTTATTTTTGTCAAAGCATTCCCCTTTAACCTAGGTTTGGAGCCTATCATTATTTGCTCAAATGATTTCAAGAGTTACTTGGAGTCCAATGATATTTCTCTAGATTCTGTTAAACATGCTGATAATTTTTCTCACTGTGTGGTCACCTGACACCACAGCAGGGTCACAACTTTATTAAGTAGTGGGTAAGAATATTGGCTGGACAGGTCCCAAAAGTAATAGTATATTTATATAGTAATGATTATAAATAATTAACATAAAAATGAGAAATTAAATGATGTCCCATAAAGTTACATGTTTATTTAAATTATTTACAAATATTAAGCCAATGAGTAAATTTTAAAATTAAAATACACAAGGTTTCAACATTGGAAAGCATTGTCTTCTGAGCATTTGCTCAATATTTTTCTCATAGAAATGGTTGTATAGAACCATTATATTAATAATTGTTTTAGCTAAAATTTATAAAGCATTTTTTATGTGCCTATTGATTTACATGGATTGTCTTATTTAGTCTTAACAACAGACTTATAAGGAAGGAAGTCACAATTATCTTCCCCATTTTCACAAGACTAGGAAAGTAAGACTCAGAGGTTTAATTAACTCAGAGAAGGAAATCCAAATGGAAGACATTTGGCTCAACTATGAGCCCATGCATTTCTAGCTTTTATCTGCTATACCAAGTTTCCTCTGTCTTTATCTCAAGGAGGATTTTAGATCATCCCACAAAATTTTGTTTAACTTATAAGAGACAAAGAGAACCTTTAACTGACTTAAGCTCATTCATTTTATTTTTTCAAAGTACTAACTTTTGAAGGGCTAGAAACTTTATCTTAAGCTCTATGGGCTTTAGCCAAGGGCTCATGTGAGAGAAGCAGATGGAATAATTTCTAGCTCATTCTTTAATTTGCATAAGGGAAGGACTAGTGCTGTCACTGAATCAATCACTTCCAAGAGTTCAGGACTGGGTAACAAAGTCAAATTGCCTCTACATATCTGGCACTGGAGTGGGATTTGACAACATAATTAAAATCATTTGAAATTAGTCTTGTGCAGAGTAACTTTGACATTCATTTCTCATTGCTTTTTTGTGTGTTTTGCTTGTTTGTGTTTAAAAACAATAACTGACATATCATACAATTGAATGACCAATATTTATAAAAGTAAAAGAAGATATATCTTTTTCTACTAGAATTTCTAAGCATTATACTTATTATTATGAATAACCATTAAGTATCTTTGATTTATGATAAGTGATGTAGAACCAGTTTATTTTATATGTCAGAAGAAAAGGTAAGAATAAATGTTTTCCTAGCCATTGAATTTCCATTTACGTCATAAATTTGGGTTGCTATTGTTGAGTAAACACCCACCTAGTATACCTGGGAAAGAAATGACGTGTAGATTTATTAAATTTGCAGTTTTCTCTACATTCAGAGGTAGTTGCCCTAAGCCATTTTTCCTTACACCAAGTAAACATGTACTTTCCTTCTCTCCATGGTAGGGCAGATGCAGTGAAAATTTGTGGTGTTTTGAATGGACTTTTATTAACAGTATTACTATATAGGCATACCTAGAAGATGCAGGTTTGGTTTCAGACTGTTGCAATAAACTGAATATTGCAATAAAGTAAGTCAAATGAACTTCTTTGTTTCCCAGTGCATATAAAAGTTATGTTTATACTATACTGTAGTCTATTAAGTGTGCAATAGCATTGTGTCTAAAAAAATGTACATACTTTCATTAAAAATACTTTTTGCTAAAAAAAGCTAACCATCATCTGAGCTTTCAGTATGTCATAATTAGTGATCATAGATCACCATAACAAATATAATAATAATGAAAATATTGAAATACTGTAAGAATTACCAAAATGTGACACAGAGACACAATGTGAGCAAATGGTGGTGAAAAAACAGTGCTGAAAGACTTGCTCGATAGAGGGTTGCTACAAACCTTGAATTTGTAAAAATGCAGTATCTGCAAAGCACAATATAGCTAGATATGCCTGTATATTTTTGGTTACAGTATATTCTGAATAAATTTTCTATGTCAGTCTACAAAGAGATAATAACGTAGCCCTTAATCAAGTAGATGAAGACCAAAATACACAACAATATTTTGATGCTTGTAAGGAGACAGTAGGAATTTATATGAAATTAAATATCATTTAAAAGTCACAAATTTGTATAAAATAATTGTAAATATATATATTTACATAAGGAAATACATATAAAATATTTTCTCATGGCAAAAATAATTCTTTGTTTATCTACATAACAAAATGCAAATTTCTTTGTCTCTTTTTAAATTGATATAGTGAATAACAATCATGTTTTCCTCATGAACCTATTTCAAAATTATGGAAAATGAACTAAAATATTAAAATTGAAGTGTACTGTTCTATGTCAAGAAAAATAAAATTATTAGTTCACATACAAATTAGCTTTTAAGACTATAAACCACCCTTTTCCCTTTGTCAGTTAAGTATCATATCCTAAAGTCCTTCAGGGATACTTCATTAATGTAATTTAAAGTGGGAGTTAATAGTTCTGAATCTTCTGAATGTCTCTTCCAATATTTAAAATATATTCATTTCATTAAACTTATTAATAAGAACAAAATATTTTACTAATATAATTAAATATAGAGACTAGAGTTAAGCAGCTGCAAACCAAAGAACAACAAAGACTTCAGGCAAGCCATCAGAAACTAAGATGGAAGAAGGTTTCTTTAAAGGCTTCAGAGGGAGCTTGGATCTGCTAGCATCTTGATTTTGGACTTCTAGACTCCAGAGCTTTGAAACAATAGATTTCTGTAGTGTGAAGTTACGTGGTTTTTGGTACTTTGCTATGACTAGATTCCAATACCAATTCTTAAATCTAGACAAAAATATTTTCCCAGCCCTTAAAAAGATATTTTATACTTTGTAGGGACTTGTAACTGTCACATTGTCCATAATTTCCTTGAATAAAAAGGTAGAGGGCATACTGGAAGAGTGGTCATGTGAGAATCAGGAAGCCAATTCTATGAAGTTTCTCCATCCTCCAAATAAGGACAGTATCTCTCTGTATACTTTATATAAGTTGATATGAATATTAAATGAGGCCATAATTGCCAGATTTTTTGAAAATTAACAGCATGTGCCAGCATAAGGAAATATCTTTTACATGCTCCTATTCTGTATAAACATTTCAGTTTTCCGATATAGTGCTCTTTCAGTATTCTTGCTACTTCAGGGGCTGAATTTATTAAATATTACTCAAAACAGATTCAGTGCCATTTATGATCATTTGTACTCCTTTAATTGTGAGTCTCAATAATTGGTTATATTTCTTTAACTTTCTACTCATAAGATATTCCTTTCTCAAAAATGTAAAAAAATAAAAAAATTTCAAATCTTGCCATATCCAGCTCAGAACTTCCTCGTTAATTCTGAACTTCTAAATGTGCATATCTTATCAATTTCTCAACAAAACATGTCCAAATCGGAACTTACAAGTTTTTCTTTCAAACATGCTTTGCCCTTCTCATTTCGGAGAATGCCTCACCTGTCTATCAGATTCTTAGAAACCTAGCTTTCCATCCAGGGCTTGCCCTGTGTATCTCCTTAATATTGCTTTAATCTATCTGCTTATCTTATTCCTACCACCATAATTTTGATTTTGAGCTCATCATATCACCTACAATATCCAACAACATTTCTGATCCATCTTCCACATTACCATCAGAGCTCTGTTTAACTGCCGATTTTGTTATACTGACACTTTTCATTCTTTTGGCTTTATTTCTGGTTTCAGGCACAGTTTTGGGCAGTTACATGCATGCCTGTCCTTAGGTGCTAACAGTGCCTCTACACATTTCCCTGCAAGTCACTTATTTCCTACTCTGAAATTTTCCTGATTGTCTTTTTGGCAATGCCTGCTAGGCACTTCCATGCGTACAACCAAAAATTAAGAAAGTGTTAATGCAAGTTGGGGCATCCTCAGTCAGTGAGGGAGCAAGTAGACAAATGGCTGGTGACAAAGGTGAATAAATTTACCTTTAAAAATACACACTTGCACACAAACACACAAATGCACGCATGCAAGAATCCCTCAGTCCAGCCAATCAGAGAGGGCCATTAAGTTTTCATATGGTGATTCATCTTGCATAAGGCTCCATGATGCTGCAGCAATGTTTCTCATGGTGATCTTCTGATGAGATGAGAAATACTTCATTGTTTTTCTATCTACACACACCATTCAGTGCATGCTCTGTCTTTGGGGATCACCCAAACTCTCCACTTTTCCTTATCTTCCAAAGCCTGAGTTATGGCTATGAATATGCGTGATTTTTAAAAAATTACATACTTTCATATCTTATATATAATTATTTTATATATTTTTATATTTATAATGTCCATCAATACTTAGTCTCTTTTTTTCCCTTTCACACTGGGTTTTTTTTCTTATCTCAAAAATCTGTTTTCCTCAATTGGTCTTAGTAAATTTTGTTTAGAAACAAAAGCCTGGAAGACCCACCACAAATCTCTCACAAGGCAAGCAGAATCTAAAGAAAAAAAATAACAAAAATACAGAGAGGAATCATAAATGAATATCTCAAAAATTATCTTGCCACAAAAATATTCTCATAGAAAGGGCACTTCTCTATTGAATTATTTGCTATTTGAAAAATTCATCTTAGAGATGCAGAGTATGGTCTGGAAGGCAGATATCATTAGGAAGATGAATGAGTATAATCTTTTCTCTCTCCACCTTAAATCATTGGAAAGCAAGAAGCGATGCCTCAGTTTAGAAGTATAAGCCAAAAATGACCTCTGAAATTTACTTCTTTGCATAGAGAATTGCCTACAAAGTCAAGTTACTAGTAAGTTTAGAATCATAAGATTAAACTTAGAATGCCTTAAAGTCAGTTTTAGCATTTGCTTTTGGCATTTAACTTATTTCCTTAATTCAAATCCAACAGCCCATCTAGCACATTAAACTAATTGGTTTTCCCCCAATATACTTATATAATTCTTCTATATAGTTTCTCATTAACTTTTAAAGCAGAAATCTGATTTGTAGGTTTAGTGAATTCAATTCTGATCTTATTATTATATGTTCGTTTTCTGTTACACACTGTTTAAGAATAGTATGTCTTGCTATATATCTGGAAATAGTCTTCTCCCTAATCAAAAATGTTTGTAAGAGTGGCATTGAGTATATGTAGTCCTACAGAATTGTTCCATTCCTCACTGAAATAAAAACTTTCTCCACGCCAATCTTCGTTGGTCTGAAAGACCTAACTTTTTAATTCTCTTTTCTTTTCAATCCATTGTATTTTAAACATTACTCACAATACATGCAGTAAAAGGCATCAGGGTTACTGCCTTCTCTAAGTTTAATATTTCACTTCCATCCAGTTTCCCTCAAAAGACCATTGCTTATATTTTAACAGTAGGTTTCCTGTCTCATGTAAATCATTGAAAAAACTTCTATACATCTTGTTTAAATTTGGGCTATATACACATTACACTAAAAGTTTATCCCCACCACTTTTTTTTCAATAATATGTTAGCTATTTTAATTATATTTTTAACACAATTGCCATGTTACTGTTTCTGATTCATATCAGTTAGACCATTCAGCATGATTCATAAGAGTGTCTTCATCAGTGTGGTAAAACTTTTCGCAAAGTTTTGTTCAATTTTTTTTTAGAAATCTTATCACTGTTTATAGGTAAGTTTATTTTTTAATGCATATTCAATTTTTTTAAATTATTATGTTCAGTTAGTCAACAGATAGTACATCATTAGTTTTTGATGTAGTGTTCAACGATTCACTAGTTGCATGCTACATCTACTTTATAACTTAAACATTTATTGAATGTCCTGCTGTTTGGAAGGTACCGAGGTATATTATGCTTGAGAGACATTTCAAAAGAATATCCGGTTTGGACCATGTGATTACCCAAGAACAATTTGAGGATTTGGGGTCTTATGTAGAAGGAAGTGGATATTTATTGAAAGCTTTTCAGCAAAGTAGTGACATGATCAGAATTAATAGGATTAATTTATTAGTTAACTATAAGATGAATTGAGGTAAGGAGACTCTATGAAGCAAATGTTAGTTATTTAGCTAACATTCATTTAATATGAACTATCTACAAAGTACTGCTAAGCACCACAGAATTGAAATAATAGAACAAAAGCCCTTTCTTCAAAACTTTGCAAACCACTGGAGAGACAAGTTAGCCACTAAAAATAAAACCGTATAGATATAAATAAAAATTAGAAATGTTAAATCATTGCTTCAGTGCTCCAGTAATTAATGAAATCAGAATTGTACTTTTGTGATAAAGACCCTTAATCTTATGGTTAGATAGCCTGGGTGTGAAACTAGCTCCACCATCTCCTAGCTATGTGACTGTAGGCCACTTAATCTCTCTGTGATGAAGTATTTCATCTATTAAATTGGGGAAAATAGTAGTTAAAACTTATTTCATAGGTTAGATGTGAGAATTAATGAGATCAGTGTGTAAAACATTTAGTAAAATGTTTGGCATATTTTAAACACTAAAGAAATGATAGCAGAGATGAATTTGGAGTTGAGTCCCATGGTAATACCTGGGGGCTAGGAATGCTGAGAAAGAGCTTTTAACTCAGAATTATTTGAGGGCAGGATTTAGCTCTAGGGGAGACTTCACTAAGACATTCAATCTGTGACTAACATGAATCAATTTAAGACATATAGATAAAGATGAGAAGGCTATCTCAGAGTCCTACATAATTGTAAGATATAAGACACTATTGCATTTGTTAAAAATATGGAAAGCCATGATTTCACTTATATTGGAAAAAAGATCCTTTGTGGTGGAGAATTTAAATAAATATTAGATGAGGAGTCATTAAGGTCAATGGGGCTAAAATTGCAATGATTCAGGTAGGGATGACAGAAGTCTGAAATAGGGCAGTTGCAGTGGGTTGGAAAATGGGATTAGGGATCTTCCAGAGATAGAATTTTCAGAACCTGATAAGTTATTGATTGTGAATCTTGAGACAAAGAAGGAGTAAGGAATGACTCCAAAGTTTTCGGTCAGTAGGTATGGATGAATTGAAAAATAACAGATATAGAGTGTATATGTGGCAGAGCATAATGAGAAAGAAAGATGAGGATTTCAGGGTTGAACCTACAAAGAATAAAGTTCTGCCAGAGCATAAAGATGGATTTCCTGGTGAAAGGTGGGAACTAAATATATATACATTTTCTTAGTGATCCACATAAAGTCAGTAGCTTAAGCCAAGATATTTGTTGGTATTTCTAAGGTAAACCCCATTGATAAAAGGGACCCCCCCCAAATTAACAGTTTGAATATTTCTGTTAAAAATATATGGTAAACTTTTTTCTTTTCCTTCTGTTTTATTAGTATCATCTTATATTAGTTCATTG
The DNA here is from genome assembly GCF_002007445.2 of Ailuropoda melanoleuca. Taxonomy (NCBI): domain Eukaryota; kingdom Metazoa; phylum Chordata; class Mammalia; order Carnivora; family Ursidae; genus Ailuropoda; species Ailuropoda melanoleuca. Next base: position 59,924,982 of record NC_048220.1, on the reverse strand, counting down.
GAACTACCTTTCCCTTCACTTTGAAGTTTAAAAGTGATACATGGAGCAATACACTAGTAGAAATACTATAAAAAGAATATGTAGGGGTGCCTGGGTGGCTCAGTTGGTTAAGTGTTAGACTCTTGGTTTTGACTCAGGTCATAGTCTCAGGGTGGTGAGATGAAGCCCCACATCTGGCTCTGTGTTCAGCACTGAGTCTGCTTGGGATTTTCTCTCTCCTCTTCCTCTGCATCTCTACCCTGCTCATGTGTATGTGCTCTCTGTCTTTTTGGATTACATTTTAAAGATTTTATTTATTTGAGAGAGAAAGAGAGAGAGAGAGCATGAGCAGGGAGGACAGGGAAGAGACAGAGGGAGAAGGAGAAGCAGACTTCCTGCTGAACAGGGAGCCCTACACAGGGCTCCATCCCAGAACCCTGGGATCATGACCTGAGCCAAAGGCAGACACTTAAACTACTGAGCCACCCAGGCACCCCAATAAATAAAATCTTTAAAGAAAAAGAATATGTAATAACCTGAAATTCCAACCCATACAAACTGCTTAAATATTTTGATTTATATCCTTCCGGACTTTTTCCTTTGCAAATAAACAAGGTTTTAGAAAATACATTTTCGCATCCTTGTATTTTCAATAATCTTCAAATCATCCTGGGATGGATTCTTTGCCTCAAGTCTCTACTGAAATAAACTTTCCCACTCATTTTACTTGAACTTGCCTGTTTTAGAGATGATATTATGAACCATCATTCATATAAGATATGATAATAAAGCTTGTTTTCCCATTGGTTCTGGAAGCCATCTTGTGATCCTGAGAGGAGGTAATCCCTAGACAAAGACAACTTATGAAAAGAGAAAAAAAGAACCAGAAAAAAATCATAGAGGAAAAGAAGAACAATCCTGGAGCTACTCTGTCTAAAGCCTGCTCTAATTTTAGACTCCTTATTAAGTTCCTATAATAAATGTCCTTATTGTTTATATTATTTTTAATTGGGGTTTATATTACTTGCAGCCAAATATATCCTACCTGATGTATATAAATAGAAGTCAGTATGTTAAACATGTACTATCAGATATTGTTACATTTATCTATTTATGAAAAAAGTCACATGACTATTAACCTAATCTGGCCCTCTGTAATTCTCTATAATTCTTGTGCTAGTATAATCCAAGGTTTCTCAACCTCAGTACAATTGATATTTGGAACTAAATAATTCTTTGTGTAGGAAGATTGTCTAGCGCATTATAAGATAAGTAGCAGCATATGTCAGTAGCACCCACACATATACCCACGTGCACAGTGGCCCCTAGACCTGACGACAATGAAAAAAAAATGCCTCTATACACTGTCAAATGTCCCCTGGATGGAGGGCAAAGTCACCCTAGTTGAAAACCACTAGTCTAACCATATATTAGTTCTGATAGTAAGATTATAAATTCAATTCAGTACCATTTATTAAGCTCATATCACATGCCTGCCTGAGTCTAGAGGCTAACGTTATAGAGATATAAGTAAATAAGATGTGATTCTTGTCTTCAAAGATCTATCTATCCACACATATAATTATTCAATGTATCTTTATAATAATTGGCTTCAGGCTTCTGCCAAATATATAGAAATCTCAAAAGGGTACTGTTTCCATCCTAACAATCAGAAAAAAACTGGATAATGTATAAAATTGTATTTTTCCTGAGTCCAACAGAGAGCTGAGGTCACAGAGAAAAACTGTATTTCTTGCAATGTAAGGAAAGATGGGGTACAAGCACTAGTTCACCTGTGGCAGCAGGGGATAGACAAGGTCTACATACAAGAAGGTAAGAAGAACTCTACCACAGTTTTAATATATTGCTAAAGTCTTTGCGGGGGCCATATGCAAATATTGAACACTGGGAGCAATATATGCTTACAGTCTCAACTTTACAACCTCCCTGGATATGCATGAGAAATATTGTGAGCAGAGTAGGAGAGTAGAGAAATCTTTCCTTAGCAGTTTAGTCTTAGAGAAGGGAAGCTCCCACAGCTGCAAGGAAAGCAAAAATATCCATCTAGTCTATTCTCCACAAAGAAAAAAGCCTTAAGCCACTAGGTGAAGAGCCCAGACAATAAGAAATCTATCACTGGAGGAAAGGCAGAGTAACTGAGAAAGCCCCATACGTCAGCAACAGGGACCTACCTAAAAATTAGGCTGAACCAGGAACAAAAGATAACCCTCTTGTTTCTCCCCACTATACCAGTGAGGGAAAGTTACAAGAAGTAAGTATATATGAGTGAGGGGTAAAACTCATGGAGAGACCCTCTCAAAGATGCAGGAACATAGTAAAGGCATAAAGTTGAGAGTAGAGCTGGAACATTGAGGAAAACCCCCTGACAAACCAACCAAGAACTTAAGCACAAGATTGTACCAGAAGGATTTGAAACTGATGGGGCACTGAAAGTTATCTGCAGCAAAAACAATACCTAAATCATGCACAATTCCTGACAATATTGACTTATTTTCCCAACAACACAGCAGAAAAAAAGGCATGCCTATTTCCAGTCACAAATACTCTTTCCTTCGATTTCTGTCATCCTACACACTATGTCTGACATGCAATTAAAAATTATGAGACACACAAAAAAGTAAGGAAATGAAAAGTCATACAAAGAAGAAACAAAGTATTCAAAAGAAATTTCAGAGGGGACTCAGAATGTTAAAATTATAGGCTAAGGAATTAAAAAAGAAAAAAACCCTCTAATTATTATCTTAATAGAAAAGGTGGACAACATGCATGAAGAGACAAGAAATTTCAGCAGAGAGAAAAAACAATAAGAATGAATCAAAGGCTAGAGTTAAACAAAAACACGGAAGAGAGATGATGTATGATGTTGATGGACCCATTATCAGACCTGCTACAGACAAGAAAATAACTAATGAAACTGTAAATAGGTCAATAATAATTACACAAATTGAAACCGAAAGAGAAGAGAAAAACAACAGAACATATGCAATGTAGAATAATATGGAATGTGAACGGTTAATTGGAATCACAAAAGAATAGAGAAATAAGGACAAAAGAAATATTTGAGAAGATAATGGTTAAGAGTTTCAAAAACATCGGATGATATTAAACAAAAGATTCAGGCTCAAAGACCTTCAAACAGAATGAAAACCAAAAGCAAACCCAAACAAACAGAAAACAGCAATCAGAAAAACCCGCATGTAGTTACATTATACTCAAACTGATAACGTAATGGTGAGATTTAATTAGAAACATTAGTACAATGCAGAGAAAGAGAAAAATCATGAAGACTATTAGGTGAAAAATAGACACATTAGATACAGAGGAACAAAGAAAATAATTACAGAAACACACTTGGCAAAAACTATGCAAGATAGAAGACAACATAAGTTAATAAAAAAATAAATAAAAATAAATAAATAAAATAGAAAGATTATTTTGGATTATCCAGGTGGGCCTATGTAATCACATTAGCTCTTAGAAGCAGAGATTCCTCTTGGTTGAGGGCAGAAGAAGTTAGAGATGAACAAAGCATGAGAAGGATGCTGCCTTTGCTGGCTCGAAAATGGAGGGGCCACATGAAAAACATGAGAACAACCTGAATTCTCCCAACATCCTGAAAGTACTTGGAAGCAGATTCTTTCAGAAAGTCTGTAAAGTGCAGTCCCATTGACACCTTGATTTTAACCTTATGAGACCTGAAGCAGAGAAATCAGTTGAGAGACCCTGTCTGGAATTCTGACCTATCAAAACCAGAGATAGGTTGTCTAAAGTGACTAAATTCATGGTAATTTGCTATAGCAGCAATAGAAACCCAATATACCAGGTATTTGCCCAAGAAAAATAAAAATATCTTCCCATGAAAATTTTTACACAAACGTTTATTTGGCTTTATTTGTAACTACCAAAAACTTAAAACAACCTTAATGACCTTCAGCTAATGCATGGATAAGCAAGCAGTGTTTCTCTCTTATGCACCAATGATACTTAAAATTCGCTATCTATCCGCAATATTATAAATACCATTCAATCTAATATCATTTCATCCTGGCTTAGAGATGGCAATGCTATGAGCTATAATTAAAAAAAGTATTATTGAAATACAAGATTATCTAATATTCTCTCATCTTATCAACTCTTCCTATATAGGTATTCACCCTTCCATAGAACACAATGCATTTGGGGGGCTTTATTTCCACTTTCTAAATTCATATACTATCTAGTATCTTATATTCTGTTAGACAGTTATAAATTGATGATTAGAAAATTTATTTCAGTATCTTCTCAGGGTTTGAGTTGGTGAGTCTATGATTACCAGTATTATTCCTCTCTCTTTTTTTTTTTTTTTTTGCTGCATGAACTGTATTTTCTGCACCATTTTTCAAAGAGCTTTCTTTTTCAGTGTTTTCCAAAAGATAATATGACTTCTTACAAATAACATCTGCTAAAAATATTTAATAAAATTCAACACCCTCTCGTGACAAAAATTTTCAGAAAATTGGGAATAGAAGGGAACTTCCTCAGCATGATAAATGATGAATGAATAACCAAAGTGTAGTATATACATATGATGGAATATTATTCAAATATAAAAAGAAATAAAGTCTTGATACATGAAACAACATGATGAGTCTCCAAAACATTATGGCAAGTGAAAGAAGCCAAACACAAAAGGTCACACATTGTATGATTTCATTTATACAAAATATGTGAAATAGATTATTCCATAGAGACAGAATGCAGACTGCTGGTTTCCAAGGCCTGGGAGAGGTGAAATAGGGAGAAACTGCTTAATTCATAAGGTGCTTACTTTGAAGTGAGCTAAATGTTTAAGAACTAGTTAGAAACGTTGATTACATAACATTGTGAACATACTAACAGCTACTGCATTGTTCACTTTAAAATGGTTTCTTTTAGGTTATGTGAATTTTTGCCTTAATAANATAATAAATTATTATTATTTTTTTTTTTAAAGATTTTATTTATTTATTTGACAGAGATAGAGACAGCTAGCGAGAGAGGGAACACAAGCAGGGGGAGTGGGAGAGGAAGAAGCAGGCTCATAGCAGAGGAGCCTGATGTGGGGCTCGATCCCGTAACGTCGGGATCACGCCCTGAGCCGAAGGCAGACGCTTAACCGCTGTGCCACCCAGGCGCCCCCATAATAAATTATTTTAAAAGATAATGGTTTCAAAGAGCAGATGCTCATCTTTCCAAGATGCTTATCAGTGGGCAAAACTGACCTGCATATATGGAGAATTGTGTAGTAGTCATGACGGTTAAGAAACAAGCAGTAGCTGAGTTTTGACCACTCATGTTACCCTGCGGACGGTCNTAATAAATTATTTTAAAAGATAATGGTTTCAAACAGCAGATGCTCACCTTCCCAAGATGCTTATCAGTGGGCAAAACTGACCTGCATATATGGAGAATTATGTAGTAGTCATGACGGTTAAGAAACAAGCAGTAGCTGAGTTTTGACCACTCATGTTACCCTGCGGACGGTCCGTAAGATTAGTTTCCTTTCTTCTTTCTTTGGGTATGGAGGGTGGTAAGCACAGGACGGGCTTGTAATAAGCTTAAACGAAGTCTAGCTAAGTCTTGGCTCTGGTATCTGCAAAATGACAATCATGTAATCAACAGAGTTGATTATAAATTCATAATGTTTTTCTCTTACACAGTTTTTGTCACTGCAGTTTCCATCTTTTTTGTTGTTGTTGTTGTTAACATGTTATTTATGGGGCGACTGGGTGGCTCAGTCAGTTAAGCGTCTGTCTGCCTTAGGGTCAGGTCAGGTCATGATCCTGGAATCTCAGGATCAAGTCCTATGTCAGACTCCCCATTCGGTGGGGAGTCTGCTACCCCCTCTGACCCTAACCCCTCTTGTGCATTCTCTTTCTCTCTCAAATAAATAAAAATTTTGAAAAAATATTTAAAAAATGAAATATTTTATTTATTTATTTGAGAGAGAGTGAGAGAGCATGAGCAGGGGGAGGTGGCAGAGGGAGAAGGAGAAGCAGACTCCCCAGTGAGCAGGGAGCCTAACTTGGGGCTCGATCCCAGGACCCTGAGATCATGACCTGAGCCGAAGGCAGATGCTTCACTGACAGCCACCCAGGCACCCTTGCAGTTTCCATCTTTAAATTGCTTGATTTTTTCCCTTGAATAGTAAATTGTGTTTGGACTTTTTTTTAGTGGCTTAGACTGCTACTTCTTTCCCTTAATATTTGTTTCTTTGTAGTTTTTCATCATCAATCAACTTTCCCTCATTGATAAGATTATAATCAAGAAGATTGAGTGTTCTAGATTGTTTCTCTATTTATTTAAATATTATAAATACTAGGAGGACCTTACGTATCATGCCATGCTAATAACTGGCTTTCTGCTTTCTGACTATCTGAGTAATTCAAACAACTAACCAACATCTGATTCTGATACAAGGCCCCTCTGATAAACTGATCAAAACATTATCTACTTTCTTCTCTGTGTTTAAAATCATCAATTACAATTCCTACCACATCACCATTTCTTATTGATTCTTCCCTATTAAGTTTAATACTCTCTATTAGATTCTCTTTGATCACTCATCTTAGATGTCTGTGTACTTTCATGACATACATGGGGTAACACCCTGTCTGTCTTTCCCCTGCTTATCTCTTCTAAATAATCTATGCTGGCTTGAACCTTAAGGGCTAGTCCATTAGGCTCTGGTTATGATTCAATCATGATTGAAGTCTGAAGTTAATATTTAAGGCTTCTGTTGACATATGTAATGAAAATCAATCATGAATCCTTCTGCAGGAAGACATAGATAGGAAAGACATTTATGCCAAAGCTGATCTACATCTACACCTGGACATCTGAAGTATAAATCAATTCAGTTGGACATAATGATTACCCACCATGTAGCAGGACTTAAGCTAGCATCTGGGTATATATACATATGTGTATGTGTATACATATATATCATGTGTCCATATATCATGTATCTATTCTTAAAAAATTAAAAATCTAGCAGAAAAGAGAGATACATAATGTAAATACACTGAAAATGCTGTTTCATGAATGCTGTACTACTAAATCTGAAAATTTGCAAAAAGAGGATTTTGAAAGTCAATTTGTTTTCAAATAATAGGGAAGCTAATTGGGTCAGATCTAGAGACTCCAGAAGTAGACACTCCTCTTTGGTTTTCAGAAAGGAAGAAGACTGAAAACAACAACAACAACAACAACCACAAAATTGTCTGATGAAAGTTATATAATATGGTGAGTCAATGTTTCAGCCTTCTTCTGTATTACATCAATCTCCTTTGCAAAGTTTCCATAACAGAATTCTATTTTTCACTGGATAGGTATGTGAAGAGTGCAGGAGAGTGCCTCACTTAGCATCAATGATACAAAGAATCATTTTGTGAAGGGCTGGTACCCTTCTAATGGAGAATCAAATGAACCTTGTCTTTTTAAAAAATGGAGATGTAATAATTGTCCTAAAGCCCTTCTGAGAATAATCTCATTACAGCCAATATATCTTCACATTGAATGACATGGGAACAAAGTTGGAAAGACAACTTTATGCATTGGGATTTACTCAGAATTCTTGATTTTAAAGGACATGAATAAGCTTCCTCAATTTTATCTTGGATTCAAGCCATCACAAAAAGAAATTCTAAGAAGGAAGTCACAGCACAAATAAAATCCCACATTTTCTGGGACTTCTGTATGTAATTTTGTCCAATAAGTGTGATTAATTTAAAGCATTATCTAATGGAACTTAACTTTTAGAAGGGTATAATAGTTTTCATATAATCATAGTCACTGAAATGGGAATAAAGATTAGATCCTGCTTTGGGATCTGAAAATAAGAAATAAGTTCATGTCATAGGTATTTAGTCTTTGTTTTTCTACACATGTGAAAAGTCATCTTTCCCCCTTTAATTGGGTAATGAACTATTTTCAAAAATAATAATAGGATTATGCAAATAAAATAAGAAAAATGTATTTTAAAAAAAGAGAACAAATAGCGTGGAAAAGAGTTCTGTTGGAGGTACACACTTCTCCCATCAGACAAAAGCATAGCTGATCCATACATCCTTCCTTATGCTATGAGTAGCACATATTCTCACATTTTGCAATCTAGTGCACACAGCCTAAGAAAACTTCTGCATTATGTTGCTTTCTTCAAGTTACTAAGATTCACCAGGACTTGGTTTGGGTAGATTCTTAAGGAAAGACAGTGCATTTCTGGATTGGATCACAGGGCTATATGTGATGTGCCTCCATTTCCTGTATTATCATTACTATTTTTTTTTCTTAATTTCATATGCCTGAGTGAGTGTTTTCTTCTTTTTTTCTATGATAGGAGTTGCTCTAGTATTTGAAGGAAGATCACAGATACTCCCATTTGAAGGAACATAATAAATATATGAAATTGACATGTGCCTAGGTTCTTCAATTTTCTTTTTTGCCACATATTGTAATTTTCTCTTTAATAATTTGAATGCTCCCAAACATGAAGACTTTTGAGATTATGAAGTAAGAATTAGGACTGATAATTTTTCTTTAGCACCTGTGTATTTCTGATCAATGTAGACACTGACCACAGAGATTAACTTAAATCTGTCTCTGTCATTTGTGGGGCCAAAAAGTTGAAAATCTAATCTAATCTAGAATTCCTGGTAAAAGTTATTTCCCCTTAAAGAAGCAATTTCTCAAAAACAATGGCAATTATGTTATGTGTCTGAACAATATCAATCATATTCTTTTAATAAAACATAAGGCAAATTTTTGTGATTGAAATGTTAAACAGCAACATTTTTATTCCTCCCAAATAGTTGTTCACAATTCATGTAAGTGAACAGCACTCCTTTAAAAATTTTGTGATGAAGTGGGTAGCTTAAAATGAATAAGGATATATTTATATGTACTATGAAAGAGCCCTTCTGTTTTTCAAATACTCTGAATCCTCATACAAAATTTATTTCTTGCACATTATGTTCATTCAGATTTATGTATTTATTATTTCTTAATTTAAAAATCAAATAAAAAGCTTCTTTCATGACTGCCTTAAGTTAAATATATTATTATTGTGAAAAAATTGAATATGTCCATGCATAAAATAAAATGTGAGTAGAAACCCATACAAACTTCAACTGGAAGCAATATTTTTGCCTCATGTCAGAAATTTTCAATTTATCAGAAGAAACTAAAACACACATTTCTATCTGAAGCATGGAATATATTATAATTTCATACCTAATAATCTTATATTAGAAAGATATCAATCATGCATGCACGAACAAAATATTCTATCCCTGATTGTCTTCAATATTATGTGAAATTTTCTGCCAAATATTTAAAACTAAGGTTATGAATTGCATGATCTCTGGAAAAGACCTCACAGTGCCCAGAATGGCTAGAAGAGAAGGATGCAGCCAGGGCTTCTAAGCCTCCAGGGAGCCTTAAGGAAGTGCAGAGAAGTGGCAGCTCGCTGGCTGTGTTTACATTGCATTAATTCTCAAGTGTTTTGTTATTAGTTATGTTTAAAGTATGTTCACCTCCATTCTTTATGTGTTAACTTATTACGGAATTCTAACTTTTCTTTTTGGAGAAGAATCAATGTCACTGTTACTTCCAATTAATGAATGAAGAAATTCAGTTCAAGGATGTACAGTAACGTGTTTAGGATCACAGTGCAAAACAAGACAGGAGTGTTGTAATAACTTCATAAATTTGATAAAAAGGTTTATTACTCACAGGTCCTGGAAGGCACACAGCATACTTAGAGCCACAAGTGAAGTTGTGGGAAGGAAAGAGAGCATTCGGGCCTGGGATTCTGCTTTTATTGGGCTCCAAGATAGGGACCTAGGAGTTTCACATGCTCACTATATATTGGTATATTTAAAACATAAAGGTGGGAACTTAAAGCCCTGGAAGAGAAAAAACAAGCAGCCTAAATTTTCATTTATCGAAATCAACCAAGAACTCTAAGACACAGGGGACTGGGGGTTGGGAGGGTAGTCTTGTCCTTTATCTAGTCCCATGGGGGGCAATATGTTTGTTTATTCAAGATAGTCATCTTTTGAAATCAATGCCTCAGTAATCAAAGCTTAAAGTCATTCACTTGCATTACAGAAAAAGAAAAACAAACTGTCAGGGCTCACACTACAACAATTCATAGCATTCCTTGAGTATTTTTAAAAACAGACTTTATTTTTAGAAGAGTTTTAGATTTGTAGGGAAGAAGAGAAAATAACATGAAGAGTTCCAATTTACCCTGTTTCCAATTTCCCTTATTAATATCTTACATTAATATATTACAATTGTTACACTTAATGAACTAATATTGACACATATTATTAGCAACATTTCATGCTTTATTCAAATTTCCTGAGTGTTTTCCTAATAGCCTTTCTTTCTATTCCAGGATCCCATCCAGAATACCACATTTAGTTATAATACATTTCCTTACCCTTCTCTTGACTTTGATTGTTTTGTAGACCTTCCTTGTCTTTGATGACCTTGACAGTGCTGGTGAGTAAAGTATTTTGTAGAATTCTCTCCTATCAGAATTCTTCTGATTTTTTTTCACGGTTAGGATGGGGGAATGGGATTTTGGGAGGAAGCCCACAGAGGTAGTATCATTTTCATCACTTCATACCAAGGTTACATAATGTCAATGTGATTTATCACTGATGTTAACTTTGATTATTCAGCTGAGGTAGTGAGGGTTTCTTAACTGTACAGTTAGTCTTGTCCCCACAGCCCCTTCCTTCCATACTGTACTCTGAAAAGTAGTCATTAGAAGCAGGCTATACTTAGGGAGTAGTGAATGACTTGCTTCCCCTCTTTGAAAGCAGAGTATCTACCTAAGTTCTTTGGAATTCTTCTGCAAGGGATATTTATATCTTTCCCCCCATTTATTTATTATTCCAATCACTTATATCAGTATGTACTCATGAATATTTATTTTATATTTTGAGTTGTAATTTATTTTTGTTGCTCGAACTGTTGCAGTACTGGAGGTATTTCAGTTAGCTCTTGTGTCTCTCTGACTTAACTCCATCAATGTAGATTTTAATTTTTTCAGGCATTTTCATACTTTCTGGTGCTAAGAAAAGCTCTAGTCCTATGTATATTGCTTGCCTAGTCCTTGAAATATATATTTTAATGCAGCGACCCCCCGCCGAGAGCTTATGCTAAAGACAGCAGAAAAACATGTTTACGAGCCCCATGGGATATAGCACAGACGTCAGTGTGAGCAGCTGGGAACATCTAAGCCAGCTTGGGGCAGAACGCCACCCACCCAGATACCTGATTGTTCCTGCTTATAACCGGTAGGGTCCCTACCAACATAGATAAGGATATGCTTTGCTTTGTTTGCTCAACCTTGATGTACCATAGGTTTTAAGACTCCCTTTGATTACCCTTGATTGTCTTTGATTGTTTATCACCAATAAATATGCGAGGGTGTAGCTGCTTAAGACGATTGCATTCCTTGCGGTCCTCCTCTGCTCGCTCACAGCTAACTTGCCTGTGCCTCATTCTTTGAATCGCCGTTGCTCCGTGGCAAGCGGCGTCCAAACAGGGACCTGAACTACAACGGAGAAGGAGCCCCGACAGATAGAGAAGCAAGGCCTCGGACGTTTTCAGCTGGTGAGTCGGGGTATTTTAGCAGGGTATAGGTAATTTTGAGAGCACGGATCATTATCACCCTTACATATGTCTTTTGACGCAACTCCTGAGAGTGGGAGGAGTTAAGGTTAGCGAGGGCAAAATTTTTGAGTTACTAAAAGTTGTTCAAGAGTACTTTTATGGTTTCCCACACTAGGGACCTTAAATCTGCAAACATGGGAAAAAGTAGGACATGAACTTAAACAACAGCATGCTTGAGGAAAGCTTATTCCCATCACTATTTAGTCTATCTGGTCCCTGATTCGTTCTATTTTGGAACCACTTCAAACTCTGACTCAGAGAGTGTTACTGAACTTGAGAGAGTCCTAATGCCAAAGATGAGTCCTGTCCCAGAGAAGGAAGAGTACAACCTGTTCCCCCTCCCCCTCCTCGCCCCATAGAAATGGGTGGTTTCCCGCCGCCACCTTTGCTTCCCAAAGGAAATAGTGTTTTCCTCTCACAAAAACAGGCAACAGTTCCACTCTATCAGGAACAATCTCAGTCCTCGCTTTCGGCTGTTCAGAAAGGCTTACTCCTGACCCAACAACAAGGAGATTTAGATGCTCTAGAATTTGCATTCCCTGTAACTATAAGGGAACATTTGGCTCCCTGGGTAGATCCTAACCGCCCTGAAGGAATATATAAAGCCACGCACGAACCGTTTCCAAGTTCTCAGAGTTAAAACAGGCAGTCCAAAATTACAGCGTCAGTTCGCCCTTTACCCTGGGCATTGTTCAGGGTGTGGTGGAAGGCAGCAGATTAATTCCTACGAACTGGTCCTTTTTAGCTAAGACCCTACTAGTCCCCGGGGAATTCTTACAATTTCGCACATGGCGGCAAGATCATGCAGAGACTAATGCAAATCATAATCGAGCTAATAACGTCCCTATCGCTCTAGAACAATTGATGGGGGTAGGACCCTGGGGTCAGGTACAGCAACAAATGCCGATGGATGATCGGGCCGTAGAACAGCTTCACAGATGTTGCTTATGTGCTTGGGGAAAAATTGAGTCTAAATCCACAGCTAATGCCTCTTGATTACTCAAGGAGCTAAGGAGCCTTATATCGAGTTCATAGCATGGCTATAGGAAGCTATTAAGAAACAGATTAATAATATAGAAGCTGCGGTCACACTATTAAAATTAGTGTCCTATAAAAATGCAAATTCAGATTGCAAAAAGCTTATAGCCCCTTTTAAAAGAAAAAGCATCCTCATTGACTACATCAAATTATGCCAAGGTGTAGGCACCAAGACTTAAAAAGCTGATTTGCTAGCTCAGGCCATGGCAGCCTTAACAACAAATACTTTAAAGGGACAATACTTCAGTTGTGGAAAAAACGGGCATACTCTTACTCTCGCCCAATGCCATCTTAAGAATAAAAATACAATGGAAAAGAACAATCGAAATAATAATTCTCCCAGTCTTTGCCCCCCATGTAAAAAGGGGAATCATTGGGCTAATCAATGCCACTCTAAATTTCATAAAGTTGGTACTGGCCTGCAGGGAAACGGTTCACGGGGCAAGCCCTCAGCCCCGAACCCAAAGGGGGCGCACCCCAATTTCAGTCTCGGACAATTTTAGATTTATTACATGCCACACGGGAGCGCCGGACTCGATCTTCCATGCAGAAAAAAACTTTATTATTACCAAATCAGACTCCCCAAAAGGTTCCCTCAGGCTGTTTTGGCCCCTTACCGAATGACACAGTAGGACTAATTTTGGGGCGATCTAGTTTAACTAAAGGTGTTCTGGTTCTTACAGGAGTCATTGACGCAGATTATACTGGAGAAATCACGGTCTTAATGTCTTCAAATACTCCATATAAATTTTTAAAAAAGGAGATTGCATAACACAGTTACTACTGCTGCCATACATTAGGGGAAAATTTAAAAATCAAACGCGTGGTGACAAAGGTTTTGGAAGCACTGGTTGATCGCGGGTGTAACTGAGAAAAATTTTAAAGAAAAGCCGACCTGCTACATAAAAATACAGGGAAAGTCCTTTCATGGACTTCTTGATACTGGCACAGATGTATCTATTATTGGAACTGATAACTGGCCTAAAAAATGGCCCTTGGGCCCTGCAGTGATAACTATCTCAGGTTTAGGACAAGCTGACAATGTAAACCAGTGTCTTCATATCCTTCCTAGGGACCCGAGGGACAGAAGGGATATATTCAACCTTACATAGTAGACATTCCTATTAACTTATGGGGCCGAGATTTGCTTCAACAGTGGGAGGCATTTATAATGATACCTCCCCCTGAAAAGAAAATGGGTATCGATTTGCCTTTTTCATAGGGGCCACTGCTTGACCTCCAATGGGTCCTCCTGAACGAACTGCATTGACATGGAAGGATGAGAGCCCCATTTGGTTTGAGCAGTAGCAATTAAAGAATTATACCGAATATGCCTCTAACATTACTTCTATTTCATATGCCTCATTCACCCACCGGTGTTTTAATACAACATGAAGCCCTTGTAAAATGGCTGTTTTTACCAAACCACACCACAAAAACACTGATCATTTACTTAGATCATATAGGAACTCTCTTGCAGATGGGAAGAAAATGCTCTAAACAATTAATTGGCTTGGATCCTTCCACAATTGTTCTTCCTCTTACTAAAGCACAGATCGAAACTGCCCTACAAAATAATATATCTTGGCAGATTGCTCTTAGCCAATTTGTGGGGAATTTATCCTCCCACTATCTCTCTCTTCCTCTGGTATCTTTCCTAAAACGAACTCCTTTTATATTACCAAAGTCACAGCCTTTTCACCTTTACCTAATGCTTTCACTTCTTTACAGATGGATCCATGAAAGGAAAGGCATGTTATTATGGGCCGTGAACCAAAATAATTGAGTCCCTTCACTTATCTGCTCAGAAATATGAATTAATGGCTGTTATTACTCTTTCACGATGTCTCTAATCCCTTTAACCTACTTTCTGATTCTTTATACACAGTCTACCTCATTAGTCACATCGAGACATCCTCTATTTCAACATTGGATACCCAGCTTATGACCTTTATTCAACAGTTGCAGCAACTTACATGGTTCCCGTGTTTCACCATTTTATATTAGTCATATACGCAGTCATACTAATCTTCCAGGTCCACTCTCTAAAGGAAATGCCACTGCTGATGCTCTTTTGTACCCTGCATTACAGGATGCCTCTCACTTTCATACCCTGACTCGTTAATGCTCGAGGATTACGACATTGCTTCCCGCTTACGTGGAAACAAGCTAAAGCCATTGTACGATACTGTCTGGCCTGTGCCACATTGAATGCACAACCTCAAACAACTGTGGTTAATCCCCATGGTTTACAGACCAATGAAATCTGCCAAATGGATGACACTCATTATCCCCCTTTTGGAAAATCTTCCATTCATGTCACCATCGATACGTTCTCCCGATTTATCTGGGCTACTGCTCAAACTGGAGAATAAGCCTCTCATGTCATCCGACATTTAACCAGTGCTTTTGCTGTTATGTGGGACTCCCTAAAACTCCCTGCTTATACCTCTGCCAAAGTATAGCAATTCTTTGATGTTTGGAATATTTACATTCCACAGGAATCCCTTGTAATCCCCAAGGACAAGGTATTGTGGAAAAAGCCAATCAAATTCTTAAACTACACTTAAAAAACATAAAGGGGGGTACATGTAACACCCACTGAAACATTAGCAAAAACCTTATTTACCTTAAAATTTTAAAATAGAGATGAAAATGACTCCGCAGCCATTGAAAGACATTTTAATAAATCTCACTTTGAAACACGTTCTCAATCCCCTCCCATATGGTGGACATCTAATCAATGGCTTCCAGGTACATTAGTCACTTGGGGAAAAGTTACGCTGGACAATGCTGTCAAGCCTGTTTGGGACCCCTCTCGTTTGTTAAAGGTCCGACATGAGCGAGCAGAGGAGAGTCACGTTCAGCGCTGTTCAGCGCTGTTCCACGGATAATCAGTTTCAATGGCCTCGCCCTCCAGACCGCCCAGATCACACTGCCAGGAACCGAGGTGGTGAAGATGCCCACATGGGGTCAGATCAAGAAGTTGACCCAGAAAGCAGAAGAAGTGCTACACAATGAACAGCTCCCCTTTACCCCTGACAATATGGCTGTTACTATGGTGGCCTTATTGATGGTAGCCGTTAAGTATTCCCCTCTGCCACACGGAACCAGCCACCAGTTTTACTTATTGGGCTTATGTACCTAATCCCCTGCTTATCAGACCAGCTGAATGGGATGATGACTCCGTTCCCGTTTATATTAACGGATCCAGATGGATCCTGGGAATAGCGGATCCCAACTCCCTACCTTTCCTTGGGAGGAAGGCCAAAATATTAACATTACCCTAGGTTTTGACATGAGACCTGTATGTATTGGCCATCATAATAATTGTTTAAAACCCTTACACCAGGGATGGTTGATTGCCTCTCCAAAAGGCAGTAATTTCTCCAAAATGCAACTTCACTTATTATCTACTATAGGCTTTGCCTACAATACCTACAATATCACAAAAGAGGATATAGAAATCCCCCCCCCCATACCTAAATGTAAAACGGCCAGAGTGCGGTGGGATGAAGGGATTCAACCCAACTGGGAGGAATGTAGAGCAAGTCATCCCAGTGTCTTGATAAATGATTCCTATGGAATAGTATGGGACTGCTCCCCTAAGGGGTTTGTAGCCTCCAGTTGCACTGAGAGACAATGCTCCCATGGACCCTTCGATGGCATGTGCCTTCCTTGTGACTGGAATGTCATCACATTTTATGTTACTCCATTTCTGTACAATGCATCCGAAATCCCTTGGGACAAAGTTCGAAGACATATATCTAACCACTATGGCAATAATTTAACTCTTGATGTTAAACAGCTACAGGATACTATTCAGGGCATCACTCATGCCGATTTACAAAATGTACCAGGCTTGAACCTAGCCAACACAATGGATGCAACGCTGTCCCCACTAAATCCTTTGCAGTGGTTTAAGAATAACGGTACTAGCCTTTTAGGAGTTTTACTATAATTCTATGTCTTTTGTCTGTAATGTGCTTAGTCTTCAGATGAGAGAGAGGAGCTTTCTGTGGAGTGATGGAACACAGTGGTGAAATCTGCCTTCCTGCTTCTGCAAGGAGAGAAGGGGGGAAATGCAGTGGCTCTGGCAGAGGAGAGCTTATGCTAAAGATAGAGCAGAAAAACATGTTTAGGAGCCCTGTGGGATATGGCAGCCGTCAGAGTATGAGAAGCTGGGAACCCACCCAGATACCTGATTGTTCCTGCTTATAACCCGCAGGGTCCCTACCAACATAGATAAGAATGTGCTTTGCTTTGTTTGCTCAACCTTGATGTACTATAGGTTTTAAGACTCCCTTTGATTACCCTTGATTGTCTTTGATTGTTTATGGCCAATAAATATGCGAGGATGTAGCTGCTCGGACAATTGGCATTCCTTGCAGTCATTCCCTGCTCCCTGGTTTCTTTCACAGCTAACCTGTCTGTGCCTCATTCTTCTTCAAATCACCACTGCTCCGTGGCATTTTAACATATAGTTATATAATGGCATATGTCTATTTTAATATATATTCTAGGAAGTTCTGACTCCTTTTATTGGAAAATGGTATTAGATCTGAATGTAAGGTACACTTTGTCCTTGAGAGTCCTGTTTCTAAGCCTAGTCAGCTTGTGGAGCAAAGAAATATATTAACTCATGTATATACACATATCTACAAATTTTAGGAATGACCATCTATACTTACAGCAAGCTACACGTGAGTTCATACTGAGTCTCCAACTCTAGTTCATTACNAATGACCATCTATACTTACAGCAAGCTACACGTGAGTTCATACTGAGTCTCAAACTCTAAGTTCATTACCACATGAATTATTCCAGACTTCTCCCCCTACTTGTCTCACTCAAATGGTGAGAAACTTATTTCCTACTATCAGCATCCATTCATTTAATTATTCAATTCTGACATATAATAGATGTAGAATTGTTAACCCATACTTCCATATGAAGAACTTTATCAACTAGAGTATAGTGCCATGCAATTTCTTTTGCTTTCCATCTTGTAGGTTCCCCTTATTTCCAGATACCCCTCTTTGCTTTCAGCGGGCTTGTCCTAAGAATTGCTAATACAGATTAGTTTGTCACACTCTGCATTGCATTATGGAGTCCTCCACATCCTAAGTTTGTTTTTTTAATTTGCATATATTATGGTTCACTCTCTGCTATAAACATCTATGGATTTTGACAAATGCATAGTGTTAACGTATTCAACATTGTAGCATCACACAAAATAGATTCACTGACCTATAAAAAGCCCCTGTGCTTTACTCATTCTACTCTCTCCTCTTTGTAATCTTGGAAATCACTGATCTTTTTGGCATTTCTATATTTTGCTTTTTTCAGAATGTATATTAATGAAATCATACAGTATGATGTATGTAGTATTTTCAGACTGGCTTTTTCATTGATGTGCATTTATGAATTACTTATGTCTTACATGACTTGATAGTCCATTCTTTTTTATTGCTAAACAGTATTCCAATATATGGATATAAGACAATCCATTCACCTATTAAAGGTCATCTTGACTGCTTTCAATTTTTTGTGATTATGAATACATCTGCTATGAATATTTGCTTGCTGTTTTTTTGTGTAGACACAAGAATTCAAATAATTTGAAAATCTAGGAGTCTGATTCCTAGGTTTTATAATATTGTATTTAGTTTTGCAAGAAACTAACAAACAACTAAATTCCACAGTGGATGTATTATTTTGCATTCTCACCATAATAAATGGAGTGTGTGGTCCTTCAATTTCACCAGCAACTGCTAGGTTTGGGGATGTTAGCTATATATATATATATACATCTATCTATCTATTTTTTATCCAGTCTTAAAATATATATTTCTTAAAAGAAGGGTGTAGTGTATTTACATCTTTATAATTACTGCTTTGTTTTCCTTTTTGTGTGCTGCTTAATGAGATCTTTGTTTCTTTTTCTCTCGTTTTGAAAAACTTGAATTTTTTTCCTCCCTCTACAATATATAATACATTCTTCTAGTGGTTATCCTTGACATTTTAAGATTAATATCTAATAAAGTTTAGTACTAGTAAATATATCTTTATGCACCTTTCTCTGTTTTTCTGCTTTTGTTTCCTACCTATTAATTACCTTGTTTCATTTTTAAATTCTACAAACTAAATAATTATTTCCATTTAATCCATGTTTGGTAAGCTTTAGGTATTTGTTACTATTTTCTTTACTCTTAATTTCATGTTTTCCTTCATGATCACTTCATTTCAGGAACTATGACATTTAGAAGTTTCTTTGGTGAAGTTTGATGATTTTAAATTTTCTTTAATTGTGGCATATAGGAAGAGGTCTGTATTTCAGCTTCATTCTTGAAATAAATTTTGCTGGCTATATAATTTCTAGCAGGCAGCTAATTTGTCTCGGCACATTGAAGATACTATTCCATTCCATTCTGGCTGCTTTCATTTCAATGCATTTTTGTTTTTGGAAAGTTGTCTAAATTAAATTTGTAAATAGGTACTCGTTTTTTCCTATGACTTATAAGTTCTCCATATCTTTGATTTCCCGCAGTTAACCTACAATGTGTCTAGATGTAGGTCATTTAAAAATTTTCCTGACTGTGAATCTATTATCCTTCCTGAACCTGACGTCTTGTGTTTTTCATACTTTCTGAAATATTATCAATTACTATTTTTTAATATGGCATATGCCTTCATCACTGTATTATCTCCTTTTGGAACTTCACTTATATGCTTGATCTTTTCAATTTATTTTCTGCTTTCTCTAAATTTTGTTTCATATATTCTTTTCTTTTTTTTTTTTTAAGATTTACTTATTAGAGAGAGAGAGCACAATGGGGGGGCGGGCGGAGAGGCAGAGGGAGTGGAAGCAGCAGCAGACTACCTGCTGAGCAGGGAGCCTGACACGGGGCTCAGTTGCAGGACCCTGAGATCAAGACCTGAGTCAAAGGCAGGTGCTTAACTGACTGAGCCACCCTGGCGACCCTCATATATTCCTTCTTTATGTTACAAATTTTAAAAATGTGTTCAATTATACCTTCTAATTACTGAGTTCCCTCTTTATCATGTCTATTTTATTCAATGAATGTTTAAAATTTCTAATAATTCTTTTATTGTGATATTTGACTCTTTTCTAAACATTTGTCATTTTTATACTCACTTTTGTCCCCTCTTTTTAAATATTTTTAAACATACTGGGAGAGTAAGGTGTTAAATCCATGGATATATAATTTCCTTTTGCTAGTGAATATTCCTACCATTATTAATATTTTTTGACACATCTGGATAATTTCAACTATCCAAGTTATTAAATTCTGCACCACTGTATTACTTACGATTCATCTGGTTATAAGTGATAAAAACCTAAATCAAACTAGTTTAAGCAAACTAATTTGAAAATATGAAAACTTACCTAAAAACAGCAACAGGGAATGCAGGGGTTGAACAAGGTCTCAGAGATGACAGAATTGTGGCAAATTCATACAGTAGTCCCTGAAGCCAAAGGGTTGAGGCACTGTGATTAACTACTCTTGGATCATATGCTTTTGTCCTGTAAGTGGAATATATTACCAGAAAAAGTAGCCTAGGATGGAACAGGCCCAGCCACTGGATAATGTCTGTCAGCAGCCCTATTTGTGTATAATTCGCCATTCCTCTTTTAAAGCCTAACTTTATGAAATAGTTGTGCCACAAAACTGGAACCATCCTTACATTGTACATATTCTGTTATACCTCTAATCACTCACCAAGTCCTATCAGTTCTACCTGCTGAAATTCCCTTTTGGTGCTTTATCTATGACCATATTTGCTTCCGATATATCTTCTCTGTTTTATTAAAAGTAGTTCTCTTACAAGTTTCCCTGCCTTCAGCGTACCTTTCACAGCACAAACAGAATGAATCTTCTAAATTGTGTTGTTTTTAGAACATTTGTATTGGCTTTCCCAAACTAACTCAGCTCTGGATTAATGGCCCCTAATGGTCTTGCTCCCAACTTCTCTAATGTTCTAATTACCTTCCCATATTATCATCACCACATGATTTCCATTGTCCAACTTTGTATCAACATAGAAAAACATGTATTCCATGATCTCTTTAATTTTAGTATTCTGTAGTATTGAACCCCTTTGTCTTCTCTCCTCTTACATCACTTTCTCACCTCATTACTAACATTACTGTCTTATTTTATTTTATTTTTTTAACATGAGTCAATGTCCTAGCTTTGGAAAAATGAAGCGATGGGAATATCCAGTTTTAAAATACATACCTCTTAATAGAAGCATACATTTACATGTTCATGATTGCTGTTTTTCTTTTTATCTTTTTTGTTTTTTTTTTGCCTGTTTTGCCCCATCCTCATACTTATTTCTGTTCTAAATTCATCTGTATTCCATGCACATCCATGCTGATTCGTATTTGATTCATTATTTCCTCATGGACACAGCTGATATGAGAATTGCAAAAAAATCTCAGTCTCTGTCAAAGTTGAGACTTAGAGGTATAAGTTTTCAAAGATTGTTTTTAAGCAGCAATGGCCTTTCTAAATTTCTTTTTTGTCATTGCATAAGTTTATGAAAACTAATATGAATGCTAGATATATGGCTTGTAACCAGTTATGTTAAATCTTGCCACTATTACATGGGTGTACCTGTTCTTTCTGGTGCTACAATGCAGGGACCTTAAGATATCTCTTTGGCATTTGGCAGAAAGTAATTTCCTTTTGAGAGTTATCTGAGTCTCCTTTTATTATTCTGAAGTCCTTCATTTCTCATGCTATCAAATTTTTTTTTAGAAGAAGCAGCTGCTGCTTTAAAAACTATCTTTCTGTATTACTGTGGTTTTCTTATTTAGTTATATAACTTCTTTTAAATATGAACTGTGCAATAATAATTTCACATGCCTCAGACTTCCAGTGTATGTATCTATAGCAACTTATAATATTATGGCAACTGGAATTAGTTAAATTTTTAAGTTCAATTTTCCTGTTAGATTTAAGTTTCACAAGAATCAAGAACTGTGATTATTTTCACTCTTTCATTCCCAGAAACTAGGACAATGCTTAGCACATCTTTCATGACCTATTTCTTGAATGGATATGTTGTTGAATGAGAAAGTGTGGCATGTGGAAGACAAAAATGCTGATATCAGAGCAAAAGATAAAATTATGACAATGATTTTTTTTGTTCCAAATAGCCAGTACCAACCTACTATTATTAAAAGTTGGCAAATGGGGGTGCCTAGATGGCTCAGTTGATGGATGTCAGACTCTTGATTTAGGCTTAGGTCATGATCTCAGGGTCATGAGATAGAGTCTTGCATCAGGCTCTGTACTGGGTGTGGAACCTGCTTGGGATTCTCTCTCTCCTTCTCCCTCTACCCCTCCCTCCCTCCCCTTAAAAAAGTTGACAAATAGCTAAATACAATAAATATATAAATATATAAGCATTAAGAGCATTTTTTACATCAGCAATAACTACCTGGAAGAGTTAGTGATCTGTATAAAAGAAAATTTTCATATATGTTTGAGTGATCTCTGGAGACTGTATATATTGAAACTTATTTTTTTTTTGTAGATTTAATATAATAGTGCCTCTGTATATTTTTTGGGCAACCCATTATTATTCTGGCTTACCTAAATTTTTACTCTGGGTTAAAATGCAGTGGAATATAAATATTTTACACTTAATAATACAAAATGTCTTCTTGTTACTATAAAGAAAGTAATTTTGTTTGAAAAAAGTACTTGTTTGTTAGGAAAGATAAATAATATGTCAAGTGATAGAGGGAAAATCAATTTAATGTTAAACATAAGCACTTCCAATAAGAAACTTTATCAAGATAATGATATGTAAGTCTCACATAAGGTATATATCTCAATTTGTTTTTAGAATAAGATTATCCTTCAGGAATAATTTAAACCTATATTACTGGAATAGTGATGTAAAATCATTATGTTGTTGAAGTATTAAATAGCAAGGATAAATTTGTACCATTATTTAGCTTTCAATAGCTTTGCTATTAGCTGGTTTGAAATGATGAAATTGCTTTGACAACATCAAATAAACAAGCTTTTTTTCTAGTGGGCTATTTTTATTTCAAAATGTTTTATAATAATACACAGTGGAAACAATATTGTGAATCTAACTGATGAAATATCATTATCAAAACAGGAAATTCAAGTTACAATGAGTTTTAAATTTATAATATTGTTAATTTTTTAATTTAATTTTTTTAGAGGGAGGGAGGGGCAGAGGGAGAAGGAAAAAATCTTAAGCAGGGTCCATGCCTAGCATGGAGCCGATGCGGGGCTCAATCTAATAACCCTGAGATCATGACCTGAGCTGAACTGAAGAGCCAGATGCTTAACTGACTGAGCCACTTAGGCACCCCAGATTTATAATATTGTAAAACAGCAAAATAATTTCTTCAAAAGTTGTTACATTGAAAACCAAGCTAGTTCAGAGCTGTCTTACCATATTTATCTTGAATAAATGGCAATTTTCTTATCTAAAACAATTTAATTTTGAAATAACTCTTTGAATGATTAATACATAAATTAG
The DNA here is from genome assembly GCF_002007445.2 of Ailuropoda melanoleuca. NCBI lineage: Eukaryota > Metazoa > Chordata > Mammalia > Carnivora > Ursidae > Ailuropoda > Ailuropoda melanoleuca. The sequence continues at coordinate 59,901,678 of NC_048220.1, read as the reverse complement.
TTGATGTGTTCTTCATGAAGCATTGTTCTTCTGTAAATATGTTCTCATGAATATATGAAACAATAAATTCAGCGTTTGCTTCCACTATGGGGATGCTATATATAAGAGGAAGTGAATACAAAGAAAACACTTGCTAACCCACTCTTGAAATACGTCTCATTAATTTAAGAAGAAAGTTAAGTTCAATAGTAGCCACTAAAACAGATTTATTTTGTAAATTCCAGTACAAGAGCAACACATTTTCCTTGTGATCAGGATTATTAGCATTGTAGAAGAAAATTACTGCTTCGACATGATTGTAAAGAAGTCCCATATTCTATTTTTCCTTTTGATGATAGATTTCAAAATAAAAACTTTAGCATTAACACTGATAGAAAATATCAGATACAACTGTAGGACTATAAATTCTTTAATATGATTTCTACATAAGTAAAATTATTGTAAAATTTTGTATATATTTTAATATCACCTCACTATCTCAAGCAATAGTCTATATTAATCTTAATGAAAAATAAAAGTAGGTTGAGATGGAACTCTGGGTCTAAAAACAAGAAATATTCATTGTCCATCAGAGATTAGCTGTATCCCTTAAATTGCTCAGTTTTGAAAACATATATTCCACCCAGAAAGACATTAGCAGTGGTTGCTGTTCATAGAACCCTCAGATGAGGTTGTAAAATGACAAGGGATAATAGTGAGTGAAATAGTAAGTGTCCCTGTGATAAGATTATCTAAAGAGCATCAAGTCTCCTATCTATCATCTACTACCAACACCACAATCTTTGAATAAACTTTTGGAAATTTTCTGTTGAGCAAACAAGGACTTTTGAATATATGATCTAGATTTCTGGTACACACATGCACTCACACACACAAACATACAATTATAGTAAACTTCTTGTAACTAATTCCATAGTTTGATATAAAATTTCACCCATTAATTCATTTTCCTATTCAACAAATATTAATTGAACCCTTACTGGTACCAGGATCCATGCTAAGTGCTGAGTTCATGAGGGTCTAAGGCTAATGAGCTAATCCAAAGTAAGTTTGCCACTATGAAGCTTATAGTTATGTAAGGAATTCAGATATTAAATCAATAATTTCCTAAACATTGGATTCATTATGTTACTTTTTTGAGAAAGTAATAATTTTCACCTCTAATAATTATATAAACAGTTATTTAACAGTTGTGGCACATGCTATAAGGGAGAAGGATGGTGAGCTAAGAAAATAAAAATTGAATGGATTGATCTTTTTTCATCATTAAAAAGCTTGACATCTAACATGTAATTTCAGAAATGGAATATACTGATTATTTTTATTAGCATTATGAATTTTAATACTTTTTAAAAAAATACATCATTAACATAGAATGAAAAATAAATATAACAATAATTTTGAACATATTATATATTAAAGAAGTAAGATTGGGCACACCTCAGATTTAAGGATGATTGTAAATGTGCGTGCTACTGTTTGACTTTGCAGGAAAATAAATTATTTAAGAAAGACAATATAGAGATCTTTAGATAATATCTTCCAAAAGAACAGATCAAAACTCTTTATAAGTGTTGGAAAAAATAGAAAAAAATAGAATCTGGTTTATATTTAACTTTAAAATATGGACAATGTTTGTTTAAACCAAATTTTGACTTTTCTCACATCCATCATGTGATTAGGGTTTTGGATCCTAGATGTATGACAACCACTGGATGACTTTTGACAAATTAATTTTTTATTTGTTCACCAAAGGAAAACTCTTGTCCCCCCAGAGAGTAAATGGAATTGGGGATGGAGCTTTCAAATAGAATCTTTGCAGTTTGTTTTTGAATCAGACTTCAGTTTCCATTAAGAACAATCTGATCTTCTATACTTTAATATGCTCTGGACTGGTACAAACCTTGACCTGCTCGCTGAGAAGGAAATGAATTTGATTCCCAGGTCCATTGAATAGTCAAGGTTCAAAAGCAGGAGAATAATGAGGTTGGAAATATCAAGATGTTGGTGAGAGAACATATTTGCATTGCTGTTAAGCAGAAGTACACTCAAGTGGAAATACAACTAAGGCAGGCCAAGAGTTTTGCAACTTCTCATGCCTTCTGAGATTTTGATGCCTGAAGAATACATGGGGACATCACGAATTCAAAGTATCCTTAAAATATAAGCCCTTAATTTTATTATGTAGAAAAAGTAAATGAATTCATGCATTAGTTAAATTTACATTTTAATAAATGAACTCTTTTCATTCATGTGTATGGGTAAATAATATAGTGACAAAAATATCCATTACTAATGTTATATTCTGTGCTGGTATTTTTGAAATTCTTAGAGACAAAATTTATTAATTTAATAATAACATAATTATGTATGTTATAACTGTGCTTACTGTTCATATATTTTAATAACATTGGATTGTCAGCTGGATATTAATATATATACCAGAATTGGTTGTACATAAAACCTAATAAATAGGTGAAGTAATAAATAAAATATTGGTATTAAAAATAATTGCTTCTTCACATAAAAAATATCCATGAATAGATCTGGCATAGTAACTCCATAAAATTATCAGGACCAAATCTCTTTTATCTTTGTGTTCTGTCTGAAGTGTGTGGCTTTCATCCTGGATGTTACTTCATTGTTTGGATGACTATTGAGCTCCATGCTGATACCCATCCACTTTCTAGGCAGTAGAAGGCAGAAGAGGGGTGGGGCACAATATCAGTATCAAAGCTGATTCTTATTCCTATGGGATACTTCCCAGGAATTCAACACAATAATTTCTCTCATGCTCCATGCAGAAATGTTTTTTTTCTATTATATATATTTTATTGTATATATATGAGCATAATATATATATATATACACACATAATGTATACATATACAGCTATATATATATATATATCTAATGTTAGGAAGATATATATATATACAGCTATATATATATATATCTAATGTTAGGAAGATATATATATATACACACACATAATGTATACATATACAGCTATATCTATCTATCTATCTATCTATCATCTATCTATGTATCTATCTATCTAATGTTAGGAAGAATGGAAAGAAAAAAATTGAGACAAAGAGATTCCTAATTAAATAAAGCAGAACTGTTTGTTATTAATTTTTGTTTTACTCCAAGAAAAACAAATTGATATTCCACATTAAACATCATTTTACACTGGGGGTGGAGGAAGGATGGGAGAAGAAAATGTCTTTGAGAATCATCAAAGCAAGTCTTATTTCTTACATATGCATATACCTGCTCTCCTGCCTCTATGCAGAATTCTTTTTTTTAAAAAAGATTTTATTTATTTATTTATTCGACAGAGATAGAGATAGCCAGCGAGAGAGGGAACACAAGTAGGGGGAGTGGGAGAGGAAGAAGCAGGCTCATAGCTGAGGAGCCTGATGTGGGGCTCGATCCCATAATGCCGGGATCACGCCTTGAGCCGAAGGCAGACGCTTAACCGCTGTGCCACCCAGGCGCCCCCTATGCAGAATTCTTAAGCAGAAATTGGTAACATGGCCACAACCAGCCATAAGGCATGCTGGGAAAAGAAATGTAGTTTTATTTGATTGGGCACATTATCTAAGATAGTGTTATGAAATAAAAAAAAGAGAAGTATTAGATTTGGATAGGGAACCAGCAGTCTTTGTAGTAGTACTATAATATACAATCTCTTCCTCTCCCTCTTCCTCTCCCTTCCTACCACTTCCCCTCAGTCCTTTCTCTGTAAGTGAGAAACTGGAGATGAAAAAATTCAAATGACTGAATATTAACTATTCTTACTCCAAGTGTCTTTTTAACTATATCATTTCCTTTTGAAATAAAACATAAAGATATTTAAGGTTAAAAATAAACAACTGCAGGGGCGCCTGGGTAGCACAGTCATTAAGCGTCTGCCTTTGGCTCCGGGTGTGATCCCGGCGTTCTGGAATCGAGACCCACATCGGGCTCCTCCGCTGGGAGCCTGCTTCTTCCTCTCCCACTCCCCTGCTGTGTTCCCTCTCTCGCTGGCTGTCTCTCTGTCACATAAATAAATAAAATCTTAAAAAAAAAATAAACAACTGTATTTCTTTAATTCATTTGAGTTGATTTTTGCCCATGGTGTAAGATAAGTGTCCAATTTCATGATCTGCATGTGGATATCCACTTTTCTCAATGCCATTTATTGTTACTTATTCCCTGTTGGATATGTTGACACCTTTGTCAAAGATCAGTTCACTGTACATGCATGGGTTTATTTCTTTGCTCTCTATTCTGGTCCTCGGTTTTTGTGTCGGTTTCCATGCCAAACCATACTGTTTTGATTACTGTAGCTTTGTAGTATAATTTGAAATCAGGAAGCCTCCAGCTTTCTTCTTCTTGCTCAAGATTACTTTAGCTCTTATGGGTCTTTTGGTTTCCATAAAAAATTTAGGATTTTCTTCTATTTCTGTGAAAAATGCCTTTGAAATTCTGACAGCGATTGCATTGAATCTGTAGATCACTTTTGAGGTATGAATATTTTAATAATATTAATTCTACCAGTCCATTAACTTGGGATTTCTTTTCGTTTGTGTATGTCTTCTTCATTTGCTTTCATCAGTCTTATATTTTTCAGTGCATGGATCTTTCAACTCCTTGGTTAAATTTATTCCTGAGTATGTTATTCTTTTTGATGCTATTATAAATGGGATTATTTTCTCTTTTTTGGATAGTTCACCGTTAGTATATAGAAACACAACTTATGATCATATGTTGACTTTATATCCTGCAACTTCGCTAAATTAGTTTTTTAGTTTTAACAGTTTTTGGGTGGAGCCTTTAGGATTTTCAGATTTCCTATATATAGGATCATATTATTCACAGAGACAACTTAACTCTTTCCTTTCCAATTTGGATGACTTTTATTTCTTTTTCTTTCCTGTTTTCTCTAACTAGTATTTCCTGTACTATGTTGAATAGAAGTGGTAAGAGTTGCACACCCATGTATTTTTCCTGCTCTTAGATATAATTTATTGAAAGTTTTTGTCAGGAAAGGATATTGAATTTTGTCAAGTACTTTTTCTACAACTATTGAGAAGATGATTTTTCCCCCTTCATTTTGTTAAGGTGGTATATCACATTTACTTATTTGCGTATGTTGAACCATCCTTGGATCCTAGAGATAAACGCCACTTGATCAGAGTGCATGATCCTTGTAATGCATCACTAAATTAAGTTTTCTACTATTTTTGTAGAAGATTTTTGCATGTATGCTCATCAGGGATATTGGCCTGCAATTTTCTTTTCTTGTCATGTCTGGTTTGTCCATCATTTCTGTTCTGATCTTTGTTTTTTCCTTAGTCTGCTAACTTTGGACTTTGCTTTTATTTTGTGATTCCTTGAGGTGTCAAGTTAGGTTGTTTATTTAAGATCTTTCTTTTTTCTTAATGTAGGCATTTATTACTATAAATTCCCCTCTTGGGAACTGCTTTTCCTCTAAGTTTTGGTATGTTGTGTTTCCATTTTTGTTTGTTTCAAGATATTTTTTTATTTTTATTTTTTGACTCTTCTTTGACCCATTGGTTGTTTAATCACAACATAATTGTGTATTTTCCAGTTTTCTTCCTGTTATTGATTTCTAGTTTTATACTGTTGTAGTAAAAAAAAAAATACTTGATATGATTTCAATCTTCTTAAATTTGTTAAGGCTTGCTTAGTGTCCTAACATATCTATCCTGGAGAATGTTCCATGTCAGCTTGAGAGAATGGGCATTAATTATCTACACATCTATTTCTTTGTGTAAACATTATGAAATATCATCTCTAGAAAATTAGCTAATATTCATTCCTCAATAGTAGTATATATATTTGGGATAATTTATCAGCACATAATTTCAAATGTGACAATATGGGAAGAATAAAACCTGCAGAAGTAAAAATTTCTAGTTTGGATAAACTAGGTTTTTTCTGGGTTAAAAAAAATTACACAATTACTTCATTGGATGATAGGTACACAGGCTTGACATTATCAGACTGTAAAATTAGTGAGCAGTCCACAGGACTATCCTCATTCATTGCAGAGTAGAGGTCACCAAGATCACCCTCACTTCTGATACCAATTGCAAATTTAGGGTTCCCAAGACCACCCTAAGTTTTGATAATTTGCTAGGGACCCAGAGAACTCACTGAAAGCTATTTGTTTCAGTTTATTACAGTGAAAGGATACAGATTAAAATCAGCCAAGGCAAGAGATGTATGGAACAGAGTCCAGCAAAATTCTGCTTCTAGTTGTCCTCTTCCAGTGGAGTCACAGACAGTGCTAACTCTCCTAACAATACAGTGTGACAATATGTATAGAGTATCCACAACCAGACAAGCTTACCCAAGCTTTGGTGTCCAGAGTTCACTGAGGGCTCAATCATGTAGATATGGTGGACTGCCCAAGTGACTGACTTTTCATCTTTACCTCCTCTAAAGCTAGATCAGATACCACATTGACCAAAGCCCCACTGTAAGTCACATTTTTAGGTTGCCCAGTGTGGCCCAAGACTCTAGGAAAAGGAAGATACTTTCATCATGTAGTACATCAAGCCTAAGGCTGAGGACAAAACTAGACCTTTCTTTGGGAAAGGTTAAATACCTTACCACACACACACAAACTTTATTTGGAAAAGGAAATAATAATTCTTGCTCCTTTCTCATAGATATAAATACTTATTTTTGAGACATAGACAAGCCTCACATTTCTTCTGCTCATATTTTCTTTTGAAAATAGAAAAAAGACTGAGACAAAAGTATGGAGCTTTATCTGTCTTTTATTTTTGTGTGGAAAAAAGAAGGAATGGGATTTATACTAATGTCAGTCTTGTATTTGGAAAGAAAATTAAACATTCTTAAAATATCCTAAATTAAAGTTAGGGTGTTACACAGTTCAAGTTCTGAGGCTGGAATTTAAGCTTTAAATTTATAGTGTATGGAATGGAAAAGACTGTAAAAAGCATGTGCCATCTACAGCAAATAAGAAAAATGTCATGAAGTTTAGACTCACAGTGAGTAACTATAGTTCTGTTGGTTACAAATGTGACAGAAAAGAGAATATACTGCCAGCCAGATTTTAGTTTTTCAACTCCATAGTTCTCCAGATTGCAAACTGAGAAATATATTTTACCATTTTTGATTTAACCTTAGTTGATGGAACTAAGGAATAGCTCCTTTCCCCCACAGTGAAAGAAATGATTTGTTTAATGTTTTTTTCCTCTGGTTGACTGAGTAGATTTCAGGAATGAATGGTAATTTGTATAATGCATTTTTATAAAAAATATATTATTTCTTAACACTAAAAAGGAACAGAAGAAATAATATTTGCAAGTGTTTCAGAAATGCATAAATTAGCCAAGAAATAATTTGCAATATTTTCTTCCTGATTAATAAATAAGACATTTATTTCCCAAAATACATTCAAACTCAGCTGCAATTTTCAGCAGCAGAAATGACTTAGAAACTGTTGATTTGTTGGGAAATTACTATGTTAAAATAACAGAGAAAAAGAGTGTATTATATAAAAGAGAGTATATAAAAACTTCACAGTCTTTACAAACCGGAGAGCCAACTGGGGGGGAAAAAAGTACCAACCAAGTGATTGCTTGACACATAATACCAAATATGAGGTGTACAGATAATTTTTTAAAACAAATTTCTTCATAACAAAAATATCAGGATAGATGCTTCATATAATATTTTAAATGTTTGGTATAATATAGGCAAGGTTGCTATTTAACTTGATTTATTTTTAAGCAGGTATATCATGTTTATGAGAAAAACCAGAAAACAGCCTCAAGTAGAAGAAATCATCATCTGGGAATAATCAATTTTACCAATTTAGTCTTTTCTATGTTTATATTTATATGTGTGTATGTATGTAATAGAATATAATTTTAATTTTGTTTGGAAAAATTTTTTGTCACTATTACCATAATATGACAACTTTCTATATTATTAAATCCATTTCTGTACTGAATTTTAGTATCTCCATATTAGCACCATTTATTTAATCAATCTCTTACTTAAAAATGTATTGTAATGTTAGTTGCTATTATGAGTAATGCCTCAATAATATCTACATATTACATTGTCTTTGATTTCTTTTGAGTAAATTCATGTACTATTCTCATTCACTTATTCTCTGTAATATTGTTCTTTTAAATTTATACCAACACCTTATATATTAAAGATTTTGATACTACTTCATGCTTACTACAAATGCATTTTCCTCAGTTTCCCTTTGTTTTTAATCTTTTGTTTACGATGGCTTTTGCTACATTAAGGTTTTGTATTTACATTTGGATAAATTAACCAAAATCTTGTTTCTGGTGCTGTGATTGTTTTCATGATTAAAAAGAATTTACTTTTATGTTTCCATTAAAGTTTTTCATTTATTTTATTATTTTGCATAGAAGAACACTTCATTGAAGAAATTAACTTTGAAAAGTTGTTTCTTTTTCTTTTAAGGTATGAATTAGATGTAGGAGGGACAGAAGTTAATCTAGCAGTATCACTGGTCTTTTCTTTGCTGCTTACAGAGAGAAGAACTTCAAGAGTCATACCTTCACTGAGAGAGGTTGCCTATGGACAGTTCTTCCACTTCTGATACAGAATTTCTGTCCTTGAATCTCCTTCTTATGTTCCCTGCCTCACTCGTCGCTTAACTTCTTTTTCCCCTTCTCCAAACAATTCTCTTTGTCAAGTCTCTTATTTGAAAAATTCCATTCCAGTTTTGGATAACCATAATCTGTAGTATTTCTCACAGGAGAAATCTCCCCTCTTTATTTTAAACTTAACCAACTTCCCTGGGATGGGTATTGATAGTTACTTCTGTTCAATTACAGTTTGTAAAAGTGGAAGTAAATGAATGCTGATTCTAAAGTAGATGAATTCTGATTCTAAATGAGCCTTTCTACTCATTACAAGTGGGGGTCATTTACACTTTTTCTGAGATTATCTCTTCAGAATGCATATTTTCAAAGAAATATTAAAAAAAAATTCCCCTATTAGGCATGGTCATATCCTAAGAAAGAACACAGATGAGGAGCACGTGTCTCTTCCATTTCATTGTTTTGGGGCTTGATCATAATGTAAAGGACCCATTAGATGTTATTTTAAAAAAATTTATTACAGAATTTTATATGCAAATGGTAAAATATTAACATAACAAAAAGACTTCTAATAAAATACAAATGTTCCTGACCTAATCTCCTCACACAGCTCTGCAATCATAGCATCCACATAAAATCATTTAGTTTTTTGATTCTCTGTTCCTAATTTTCCTAAAACGAAATAAATTGGCTACACTCTCTTCCGACTCTTCTACGTCACACATGCCCTTGTGACTCTCCACCTAGCACCTGGACATGTCAGATTACATTCACCTTCCCCCACCAACAACTGATGTTTCTTTTTTTTTATTTTTTATTTTTTTTATTTTTTAATGATTTTTTTATTATATTATGTTAGTCACCATACAGTACATCCCCGGATTCCGATATAAACTTCGATGCTATGAGTTGCGTATAACACCCAGTGCACCATGCAATACGTGCCCTCCTTACTACCCATCACCAGTCTATCCCATTCCCCCACCCCCTCCTCTGAAGTCTTCAGTTTGTTTCTCATAGTCCATAGTCTCTCATGTTTCATTCCCCCTTCTGATTACCCCCCTTTTCTTTATCCCTTTCTTCCCCTACCGATCCTCCTAGTTCTTATGTTCCATAGATGAGAGAAATCAGATGATAATTGAACAACTGATATTTCTAAACTATACTGCTATTATTTTATATCCTGTGATTAGGTACCTTTGTAACTTCATATTTTTATTATTTGGCCTCTTAAAGTTTGACAGTCCCCATTTCCTCACTATGTAAATTGAAGGTATTACCATTCCTTTACTTCTTTTCTCCCACTTCTCTAAACTATCCTTTGGCTTTTACAATTTCTTCTCAGTTTGAAAATGGATAAATTTTATATTGTACTTTGTCTATAGGTTGATTCTAATAGATGAAAATACCACATGGATACATAAAATGCAATATCCAATAGTGAGTATAAGGATGGGGCTCTCAGCTCAGTTCACCTTATACTGAGAGCTGGGGCCTGATCATGTGACTGCTCTCCACCTGGGGACCTTGCAGAGGACTGGAATGTGGGGTCCCTCTGCTATCCCTCAGGAGGGACAGAGCAGGTGCACTCATGACCAGGCAGAAGTTCTCAAGGTGGGGCCCTGTAAAGGACAGTACCGGGCAATTCTCTGCCTTGCCCTGGGAGGGTCAGAAGTGGGCATGCACTGCAGAAGTCTGCAGTTTGGCACCCACAAAAGTGAAGACCATTTATCCCTGAGGGTTTACTGGAGAGACGACCTTGATCTTTCAGCTCTGGGGCTGGAGATCAGGCATGGCCATTTTTATTTTGATCCTCTAAAGAGGAACAGAAAGCCTTCCAGGAACAAAAGCCACACAGAGGACTAGCTTACACTGAGCCTGGCCCCCTGGCAAGGGGCAGTGCAACTCTGACCAGGCGAAGACACTTGAGAATTAACACTCCAGGCACCGTCCCTAGAAGACCAAATGGAAAAACAGGGGAAGAACCCTGTTCCAGAGCTAGGGGAAAATAGTGTATAGAATTCAAGGGTTTTTTTCTCATGATTCGTTTATCTTTCAGTTTAAAGTTTTCCATTTCATTTTTTTTCTTTTTTCCCTTTTCAAGTAGTTTCTTATTATATCAATTCTTTGTTTTTAAGTCTTTTAATAACTTTCATTTTTTACATCTACACTTTACAGATATAGTGTTCATTTCTAGTTTCCTCTCACTCTATTCAATTTTATTTATGTGTGTGTGTGTATATATATATATATATGATGAGGTTGGGGCATATTGGTGAGGTTCAGTGGGGTGGAGTCCGGAGCCGACGACCAAGAAAGAATTGGTGCAAAATGGTAGTTTATAAAACCACGGGGACAGGCCCGTGGGCAGAAAGAGCTGCTGCCCTGGGGTTGTGAGGAATGGCCCATTATATACCCTCAAGTTGGGAGGGGGTTAGGGATAGTGTAAGTCTCTAAGGAATTTTGGAAGCAAGGTTTCCAGGACCTTGAGGGGGCTAGCTGTTGTTGGAAAAAGGTCATTTATTACTGTCTAATAAAAGCTGAGTCATGAGACCCTTCAGATGTATATCGGTGGGCCATATGCTTGGGGGATGATTGCCAATACGTATCTTAGGGGGGGGTTAGAGATAAAGGAAGTTTCCAAAGGAATTTTTATACGTTAAAGTAGACTTACAGGATCTTGGTGGAGGGGAGGGGGTCAGGCTAGGACTGCCTTTTGCCCTCAGCAAAGTATTAACATCCAGGCAGCTGAATTCCTAGAGGAATGTCACCATGCTTGTTTCAAGGACTTGTCAATGGGCTGTAGGTAGTAAGGAAATTTAACTGTCTACATACATTCCCTTCTGGAAGCTAGGTTACTGAAGTCCTTTAGGGCAGCCAGGAGTGCCTGAAGAATGTCACATACATCCCATGGGGGGGGGTTTGCAGGGTGTCAGCTTTTGCTTTGTCTTCAGCTTCCCTTCCATTCCCTCATCATTTACATACAAGTTTTGCTTTCTTTACAATTCTGGAATTTGGTGTCTTCTAACACATGGACCAAAATACATTCAGGAACAAGTGGATCAGCCTGTTTTGTCCACCCTATGAGATTATATTCTCTCTTCCCCCACCTCCTTTTTTTTTTTTTTCTGCTTTTGCTTTTCTTTTTTGGTTTCTGACCTCTTCAGATTTGTCTAGTGTGTATTTTGTTTGAGTTGTGGTTGATATTTTTGATTCTGTTCCCTTGTTTACCCATTCTTCTCTGGGCAAAATGACTAGGAGGAGGAATTCACAACAAAAGAAAGAATCAGAGGTAATGCTCTCTGCCACAGATGTAATCTATATGGATTTAAATAAGATGACAGAGATGGAATTCAGGGTAACAATTATAATTTAATAGTTTGGCTTGAAAAAAGCATAAAATACACTAGAGATACTCAGTGCAGAAATGAGATCTAATCAGGTTGAAATTAAAAATGTTAGACTGAGATGCAGTCTAAATTGGATGCTCTGACAGCTAGGGTGAATGAGGCAGAAGAGAGAGTAAGTGACATAAAAGACAGGTTGATGGAAAGGAAGGAAGTTGAGGAAAAGGGAGAAAAACAACTAATAGTCCATGAAGAGAGGCTTTGAGAAATCAGTGATGCCATAATGAACCAACATCAGAATTATTATGGTGCCTGAGGATGAAGAGAGAGGGTCAGAAGGTATATTTGATCAAATCATAGCTAAGGACTTCCCTAATCTGGGGAAGGAAACATGTATTCATGTCCAAGAGAGAGAGGAACCCTCCCAAAATCAATAAAAATAGATCCAAACTGGGACATATAATAGTGGAGCTTGCAAAGAGATAAAGAGAAAATCCTAAAAGCAACTGAAGACAAGAGGTTCCTAATCTCCAGAGGTAGTAACATTAGACATCAGAGCTATCCACAGAGACTTGGCAGGCCAGAAAGGGCTGGCAGGATATATTGAAGGTACTAAATGAGAAGAACATGCAGCCAAGAATACTTTATCCAGCAAGGCTGTAATTCAGAATGGAAGGAGAGATAAAGAGTTTGCAGAACAGACAGAAACTGAAAGAATATGTGACTATCAAGTCAGCCCTGCAAGAAATATTAAGGGGGATCCTGTAAGTGAATAGAGAACCCAAGAGTAACATAGACCAGAAAGAAACAGAGACAATCTACAGAAACAGGGAGTTTACAGGTAATACAATGGCACTAAATTCCTATCTTTCAATAGTTACTTTGAATGTCAATGAGCTAAATGCTCCAATCAAAAGACACAGGGTGTCAGATTGGATAAAAAAGCAAGACCCATTCATATGCTGTCTAAGAGAGACCCATTTTAGATCTAAAGACACCTCCAGACTGAAAGTGGTAGGGGAGTGGAGAATCCTTTACCATGCTAACAGACGTCAAAGGAAAGTTGGGGTCGCAATGCTCATATCAGACAAATTAGATTAAAAACCAAAGACAGTAGTAAGAGATGAAGAGAGACACTATATCATACTTAAAGGGTATACCCCACAAGAAGGTCTAACGAGATATTTATGCTCCTAATTTATGCTCCTAATTTGGGAGTAGCCAATTATATCAACCAATTAATAACCAAAGCAAAGAAACAAATTGATAATAATACATTACTAGTAGGGGACTTCAACACCCCACTCACAACAAGGGACAGATCATCAAAGTATAAAATCAACAAGAAAACAAGGGCTTTGAATGACACACTGGACCAGCTGGTCTTCACAGATATACACAGAGCATTCCATCCTAAAGCAATAGAATACACATTCTTCTCGAGTGCACATGGAACTTTCTCGAGAATAGATCACATTTTGGGTCACAAATCAGGTTTTAACTGATACCAAAAGACTGGAATCATTCCTTGCATATTTTCAGACCACAATGCCTTGAAACTTGAGCTCAAGCACAAGAGGAAATTTGGAAGGAACTCAAATACTTGAAGGTTAACGAGCATCCCACTAAAGAATGAACGGGTCAATCAGGAAATTGAAGAAGAATGTAAAAAAATTCATGGGAACTAATGAAAATGAAAATACAACTGTTCAAAACCATTGGGATACAGCAAAGGCGGTCCTGGAGAGGGGAGTACCTTGCAATACAAACCTCTCTCAAAAAATTAGAAAATTTTCAAATACAAGCTAACCTTCCACCTAAAGGAGGTGGAACAAGAACAGCAAATAAAGCCTACACCAAGCAGAAGATAAGAAATAATAAAGATAAGAGCAGAAATCAATGAAATAGAAACCAGAAGAACAGTAGAACAGATCAACAAAACTAGGAGATGGTTCTTTGAAAGAATTAATAAGATCAATAAACCATTAGCCAGACTTATCAAAAAGAAAAGAGAAAAGGATCCAAATTAATAAAATCATGAATGAAAGAGGAGAGATCATGACCAACATGAAGGAAACGCAAACAACTGTAAGAACATATTGTGAGCAACTCTATATCAACAGATTACGCAATCTGGAAGAAATGAATGCATTCCTGGAAACTTAAAAACCACCAAAACTAAACAAGAAGAAGTATAAAACCTGAACAAACTCATAACCAGCAAGGAAATTAGAGCAGTAATCAAAAACCTCACAAAAAACAAGAGTCCAGGGCTAGATGGCTTTCCAGGGAAATTCTACCAAACATTTAAAGAAGAATACCTATTCTACTGAAGCTGTTTCAAAAAATAGAGATGGAAGGAAAACTTCCAAACTCATTCTATGAGGCCAGGATTACCTTGATCCCCAAACCAAACAAAGACCCTGTCAAAAAGGAGAATTACAGGGGCGCCTGGGTGGCACAGCGGTTAAGCGTCTGCCTTCCGCTCAGGGCGTGATCCCGGCGTTATGGGATCGAGCCCCACATCAGGCTCCTCCACTATGAGCCTGCTTCTTCCTCTCCCACTCCCCCCTGCTTGTGTTCCCTCTCTCGTTGGCTGTCTCTATCTCTGTCGAATAAATAAATAAAATCTTTAAAAAAAAAAAAGGAGAATTACAGACCAATATCCCTGATGAATGTGGATGTCAAAATACTCATGAGGATACTAGCCAATAGGATCCAACAGTACATTAAAAAGATTACGAATCACGACCAGGTGGGATTTATTCCTGGGATGCAAGGGTGGTTCAACATTCACAAATCGATCAATGTGATAGAACACATTAATAACAGAAGAGACAAGAACCATATGATCCTCTCAATAGATGCAGAAAAAGCATTTGACAAAATACAGTATACTTTTCTGATTAACACTCTTCAGAGTGTAGGGATAGAGAGAATATTGCTCAATTTCATAAGAACCATCTACGAAAAGCCCACAGTGACTATCATTCTCAATGGGGAAAAGCTGAGAGCTTTTCCATTAAGATCAGGAACATGACAAGGATGCCTTCTTTCATCACTATTTTCAACATAGTACTAGAAGTCCTTGCATCAGCAGTCAGACAACAAAAAGAAATAAAATGTATTCAAATTGGCAAAGAAAAAGTAAAACTCTCTTCACAGATGACATGATACTTTATGTGGATAACCCAAAAGACTCCACCCCCAAATTAGTAGAACTCATACAGCAATTCAGCAATGTGGCAGGATACGAAATCAATGCACAGAAATCATTGCTTTTCTATACAATAACCACATAACTGTAGAAAGAGAAATTAGGGAATGAATTCCGACTACAATAGCACCAAAACCCATAAGATACCTTGGAATAAACCTAACCAAAGAGGTAAAGGATTTATACTCTAGAAACTACAGAACACTGATGGAAGACATTGAAGAAGACACTAAAAGATGGAAAAACATTCCATGCTCATGGATTGGAAGAATAAACATTGTTAAAATGTTTATGCTACCCAGAGCAATATATACTTTCAACACTATCCTGATCAAAATACCAATGCCATTTTTCAAAGAGCTGGAACAAACAATCCTAAAATTTGTATGGAAAAAGAAAAGACCCCAAATCACCAAGGAAATGTTGAAAAAGAATAACAAAGCTGGGGGCATCACGTTGCCTGATTTCAAGCTATATTACAAAGCCGTGATCACCAAGACAGCATGGTATTGACACAAAAACAGACACATAGATCCATGGAACAGAACAGAGAGCCCAGATATGGACCCTCAACTCTATGGTCAACTAATCTTTGAACAAAACAGGAAAAAAATCTAATGGAAAAAAGTCTCTTTTAAATGGTACTGGAAAAATTGGACAACTATATAGAAGAATGAAACTCAACCATTCTCTTATATCTACACAAAGATACACTCAAATGGATCAAAGGCCTCGATGCAAGACAGAAATCCATCAAAATCATAGAGGAGAACATAGGCAGTAACCTCTCTGACATCAGCCACAGCAACTTCTTTCAAGACACATCTTCAAAGGCAAGGGAAATGAGCAAAAATGAACTTTTGGGACTTCATCAAGATAAAAAGCTTCTGCACAGCAAAGTAAACAGTCAACAAAACAAAGAGGCAACCCACGGAATGGGAGAAGATATTTGCAAATGATAATACAGATAAAGGGCTGGTATCCAAGATCTATAAAGAACTTCTCAAACTCAACACCCAAAAAACAAATGATCAAGTCAAAAACTGGGCAGAAGATATGAACAGACCCTTCTCCAAAGAAGATATACGAATGGCTAAGAGACACATGAAAAAATGTTCAACATCATTAACCATCAGGGAAGTTCAAATCAAAACCACACTGAGATACCACCTTACACCAGTTGGAATGGCAAAAATTGATAAGGCAAGAAGCAACAAATGGAGGATGTGGAAAAAGGGGAACCCTCTTACACTGTTGGTGGGAACGCAAGCTGGCACAGCCACTTTGGAAAAAAGTATGGAGGTTCCTCAAGACATTGAAAATAGAGCTACCCTATGACCCAGCAATTGCACTACTAGATATTTACCCCAAAGATACAGATGTAGTGAAACTAAGGGGTACCTGCACCCAATGTTCATAGCAGCAATGTCCACAATAGCCTAACTGTGGAAGGAGCCAAGATGTCCTCTGACAGAGGAATGGGTAAAGAAGATGCAGTACATATACACAATGGAATATTACTCAGCCATCAGAAAGGATGAATACCTACCGACTGGAGGGTAAAGTGAATTAAGTCAACTGGAAAAAGACAATTATCATATGGTTTCATTTATATGTGGAATGTAAGAAACATTGCAGAGAATCATAAGGACAGGGAGGGAAAACTGAATGGGAAGAAATCAGAGAGGGATGCAAACCATGACAGACTCTTAACTTTGGGAAAGAAACTGAGGGTTGCTGAAGGGGAGGTGGGGGGAACAGGGTAACTGGGTGATGGGCATTAAGGAGGGCACATGATGTAATGAGCGCTGGGTGTTATACACAACTGATGAATTAAACACTACATGTGAAACTAATGATGTACTCTATGTTGGCTAAATGAATTTAAATAAAAAACATTGGAAGGTAACAACACAAAAACAGACACACAGTTTAACAGAGTAGAAAAGAAAACCCAGAAATGAACCCACAACTATATGGTTAATCAGACCTCAACAAAGCAGGAAAGAATATATAATGGGAAAATGATAGTCTCTACAACAAATGGTGTTGGGAAAACTGGACAGCAACATGCAAAAGAAAGAAACTGGACCACTTAATTAACTATACAGAAAAATAAATTAAAAATGGATTAAAGACCTAAATGTGAAACCTGAAACCATAAAAATCCTAGAGGAGAACACAAGCAGCAACCTCTTTGACATCGCCTTAGCAACTTTTTCTAGGTTATGTTTCCTGAGACAAGGGAAATAAAAGCAAAAATAAATGGGACTTTTGGGACTAAATCAAAATGAAAAACTTCTGCAAAGCAAAGGGAACAATCAACCAAACTAAAAAGCAACCTATGGAATGGGAGAAGATATTTGTAAATGACATATCCAATAAAGGTTTACTATCCAAAACATAGAAAAAAACCTATAAAACTCAACAACCAAAAAACAAGTAACAATGAAAAGGTGAACAGAAGACACAAAGGGATATTTCTCCAAAGAAGACATGACCAACAGACAGATGAAAAGATGTTCATCATCACCTACTATCAGGGAAATGCAAATCAAAACAAAGAGACATCATCTCATGCCTGTGAGAATGGCTAAAGTCAACAACACCAGAAACGTCAGGTGTTAGCAAAGATGGGGAGGAAGGGGAACCCTATTTCACTCTTGGTGGGAACGCAAACTGGTGCAACTACTGTGGAAAACATTATGGAGCTTTCTCAAAAAGTTAAAAATAGAACTACTCTATAATCCAGCAATCACACTACTGGATATTTATCCTGAGAATACAAAAATACAAATTCAAAGGGATACCTGGACCTCTATGTTTATAGCAGCATTATTTACAATAGTTAAGATATGGAAGCAATTTCAATAATCTCTGTACAGAAGTGTTTATCGATTGATGAATGGATGAAGAAGATGTGGTACATATACACAATGGAATATTCTTCAGACATAATGAAATCTTGCCACTTGCAATGATCGGATGGAGCTAGAGAGTACAATGCTAAGTGAAATAGGTCAGAGAAAGACAAATACCATATATGATTTTGCTCTGTGGAATATAAGAAAAAAATGAGCAAAGGGTAAAAAGAGAGAGAGAGACAAAGCAACAAACAGACTATTAGTTATAGAGAACAAACTGAAGGTTACCAGACAGGAGAGGGTGGGGATGGGTTAAATAGGTGATGGGGATTAAGAAGTGCACTTGTCCTGGTGAGCACCAGGTGATGTATGGAATTGTTGAATCTCCTTATTGTACACTTGAAACTAATCCCCTCTTAAGAGAGGATTTATAAAAAATAATTCGACTTTTAAAATAAATTCCAAGAAAAAAAATTCCAGTTCTGAAATTTTGCCTTACTGAACCAAAGTTTGTATAATAGCGTTAGTACTGCAGGCAAAATTGCTACAAACATAATGTGTTTTTCTTATAATGTAACTGTGTCTGCAGAACCAAGCAAATGTTCTGGTAAGGGAAATTGATTAAACAGCTTTAGGTTTTGGTGTACTGTATGTTAATTGTTTTTACTTCTTTTTTCAAAGAAGGCAGATTCAAATACATATATACATACATAATCAGTTGTCTGAATGTTTCACTGAATGACATTGACATGATATCAAAAGGATCATACTGCAGTAACTCATATCTTCTCTATACAAATTGGAGGATTCAGCTCTATGAAATTAATGGTATTAATTCTTAATTCTAGTATATTTATTTTTATTTTGATGTACCCATACATGTATTTTCATTGGTGAAGAACCATTTTATCTTATTTTATAACTTCACATAATAGATTTCATAATTTTGATTCTAAGTTGATTTGATTCATCCATTTGCAGTTATAGCTCTTGCTACTTTCCAATTACATAAGACTGTCACGATTTGTATGAACAAAAATAATTTTCCTGTTATAAGTTTGATTTTATATCACTGATATTAAGAGGAAACAGAATTTTTTGTTGTGTTTTTGTCCCCAGGGTTTTAGACTAGACTGTGTTAAATACATGATAGAGAACAAATCTTTTAAATTCAGAATATGGGTGCAAACACTTTTTGAGAGCTGTCATTAAGTTGTATTTCCCAGTTTTTTCAAAAATACGATGCAAATAATAATCATATACACATAAAACATGTTATGCTTATCAACATACTAAGTTTGTTTTTCTACGACAGATGAGTGCAACTAGTATAGAATTATGTATGTGTGTGTTATGTATGTTAAATATTACATAATCTATATAAATATAACACATTTTGCCTGGTCAAAGAATCTAGTTACATATTATAATCATTGTTTAATGTGAAAAGCAGAACATTGTAAAACTAGTTGCTAGCATAGAGAATTATAGTTTACTTTAATCAGTGCCAAATCATGTATTAGATTATTGGAGTGTTGCTGAAAAACATTCAGTTAAGGAAAATAGAACTTGAGCCAGGAGGTCAGCATTAAGCAGTGTCACCGAATTTTAAGTGTCTGCACAAGTAATCCAGAAAATATACCATGGGCTTATGTTGCTACATGTTCCCTTGGAAAGCTCATTAAAATTGAGAAACAGTGCAATCCCTAGAAAAATATGTTTATAATCAAAGTTGGTATCTGCCTGGTTTCCTCATTATGTGTGCATTATGAGTGCCCATGTATCTGTATTTCTGGTTTGCCCTATATCTTGTGAAATTATTACAAGTGCACAAATGTGTGAAACATGAAATTAAAATATAATGAAAATGACTCTAACATACTGTGTAAAACCAAAATTTGTAACAAAATAGTCTTTTTAATATATTAACCAGTTGCAGAAAGCTACATTAGATAAATAATAGGGATCTCTGCCTTTTTTTATATTTGTTTCTGCTTATTACCTATATTTTCTTTTATGATAATTCCAATTGCCCACCAATATATCCTTAAATAAAAATAATCTATATAAGGAATGGTTTATCAGTAGAAGGAATATTAGTTATATTAGGGAACAACTGAGCATTTTTTGAACATTAACTTTGTATAAATCATGAGCTAAGGCATGATTATCTAAATAATCCTTTGTGATAATTGAAAAATTGTCTTATTAAGTCATGCTGGGTGTGTGACATGACTATTAGCTTGTGGTACTAATACCTAATAAAAGAACTTCAGGTGTATTTTCAATAATCTCTGTACAGAACAGTCATTTATTTGGAGGCTATGTGTATGTCTAATTATTGGGTATAAAATTAATAACTGGAATGGAATCAAAGACATCTAGAATAAAACTGTCAACCAAACCTATGTACAAAGATTTCTCTGAATCCATTAACACTTATTTGAGATGAAATTCTAGTAACTGTTTAGTTAATACTGATGGTAATATAAAGTCATAATCTTAGGAAAAATATTAGAGATATGAATCTCCAAAATATAATTCAATCTATGATATTTTTAAAAATCATAAAGAATTACTCAGGTTTTTATCACTTCAGTTTTTTTTTTGTTTGTTTGTTTGTTTGTTTAACAAGACTAAGGATTTAACTCTGCCCACAGAAATACAGGAAAGAAAGAGAGAAGATCTGAGTACATGATTAGCATCATTCAAGTAAAGAAATATCAATATTAGGAGAAAAATTTTCTTTATTTTAACGGAAAATTTAGTTGGTATTCCAGAGTTTTATAAGGCTGTGAGAAAAGAGGTAAACACTCCAGCATTTTCCCAACTTTCCTTAACTATGATACTCTCCCACAGTTTCCACAGAATGATTCTTTAGGCCATTATTTTAAGCATAATTTGTTACTGATCAGTCATCTGGGAAGCTGGCTTCATAGGCTTCACACTGAAGAGCTCCAGGTGAAGTGAGTGTTTATCCTCTAGATCACCTTCCCTGATTCTAGAATGTTTCTTGTTATCATCATGCACTATCTTTCTTTGAAGTGCACCCTACAGTAACAGTACCATCAACTTCTATTTACTTAGACGTTATTTAAACATTTTCTTTATACGCACTGTAAGAAGAACTATAAAATAAAGCACTTAGGATTTGAGTTTCTGAAAGTTCAAATATTTTTAATGCATTTCATTTTAAAGATGGGATCAACACAAATGTGGAGAGAAGAAATGAGAACACCAAAATAAGAAATATAATGTTCATTCTCCCACTCTCCCTCTCTCTCTCCCCCCTCTATATTTTATGATTTTTCGACATAGCACCATGATGTGCTATCTAACTAGGGAAATTGAAGGAAAACAGTAAAGGTAAAAAAAGACGAAGAAGATGGGAGGAAGGAAACTGAGGGAAACAATGAGAAAATTAACAAATTGGAGAAAATAAAGGTAAAGGAAACATTTCAGGAGAAACATCCAGGGCTTGATTTAATCAAGAGTATTCTAATTAATAATTATATCTCCATATATAATTATATAGAAATTTCAGAGTCTTTTTACATACTATTATGTAAAAATGCACAGCAGATTTGGAAACAATTGAAATCCAATCAGGAAGATAAAATTTCTTAAGTAAATAAAAAACAAATAAATATTATCATTTACTCTCTGGGGAGTTTTTGTTTTGTGTGATAACGTATGAAAAGGCAAGAAAAAGAAAGCGAAGTATCTTCAAAAGAATGCTCTTATTAAAAGAAGAAATCATTCTTTAATTAAATCTAATCATCAGCAAGGACAATGTCTTCCCTGGATAAGGATTTTTAAAAGACATATTTGTTTAATTAATGGTACATGAGTTTTTCATTTTTAGCAAAAAGTTAATGGCTTTGCAAAGATGGTAAACAATATTTATTGAACCATTTGTACACTATGAAATTAAAATGGCAGAACTAGCTTAATGCCAAATAGTGACAAACTGATCATCAAATCAAATTTGTTTTAGTCTTCCTTTCTTCTATCAACCAGGTTATATTTTCTGTATCATTGTTTAATAAGGTTCCAATTACAACTCTAAATTTGTTTTAATTAAAAAACAATGAACTTATTCAAATATGGACTACACTACAAAGTATGTAGCATCATGATTTAAAGAACCAAAATTAAATATGCCAGGAAGACCTTATTCAATTAACTTCAGTCTGACCAAGAAACAAAATGCTTCTAAATTTATATAATCCCTTATATTATGTTGTATTTAAGATAATACATTTTCTAATTACTAGTTCATGTTCTGAAGGAGTTAACAGCATTTTTATTTCTTCTTTATCATAAAATAGACAACAAACACTAAAAAAAAGAAAATTTTAATATATTAGGAAGAGTTGCTTAAACAATTGAATAGATTAAGAAATAAATCAATCTGTAAAATGTCAAATTTTAATCAGGCAAAGGAGATAACAAT
This sequence comes from Ailuropoda melanoleuca, assembly GCF_002007445.2. Taxonomy (NCBI): domain Eukaryota; kingdom Metazoa; phylum Chordata; class Mammalia; order Carnivora; family Ursidae; genus Ailuropoda; species Ailuropoda melanoleuca. Next base: position 59,879,158 of record NC_048220.1, on the reverse strand, counting down.
TATCCGACTAAGTAGAATCATGCTAATTTTGCATTGTTTCTTGAATAATTAGATGCCCAGTTATTCATCACTCTTCATTGAAGCATTCTCTAATGACCCTTACTAGAAGAAATTAGCTATGTTGAAGGTTTTTCTAGGCAGATATGTTCTCCTAAAATAAAATGTTTTGAAACCTCTCCATACAGTGGCCATATTAGGGGTCCATACCATCATTATTTTTATAAAGATACAAATATAAATTTATATTTAGTTTCAAATATATGAAAATAGGAATCATCCACATTATGAATAATGGACTGATATCTTCAGTAAGGACTAAATCATGAAATAGTGAGAAATGTTATGAAATGTTTGATCCTCAAAGGCAAAAATCTTCCAACTTCTATGATTTTATAATTCATCATTTCATTGGTTGAGAGTACTCCCAAATCAAGTAGGGAACTGGTAAAAAATAGCTAGGTGGTGTGGTATCTATGCACAATTATATGCTCTTACATTAAGAAATTAAGATGATCCAATGGTAAAACTTGTAGAACTTACTGATTTCAAACTCTAAAAAAAATGGCACGAGAAGATTGAACTACATATTTTGATTATTCCTTCCCATCTCAAAGAGAATTAAAGAAACATAAATCTACAGTATGTTTTAATTCCAGAATTTCTTGTTATCAAATGTACAGCCTAAGAAATTCCTCTTTTTCAACCAAGCTCAGCTGTCTTTAAGGATATTCATATAACTACACGTGATGCACATCAAAGATCTCACAATGTGGACTAATTATGGAAGAAGTGACATCTCTCATTAAAGCTATCTCTAGCTGTACAAAGAAAAATGGTTAAGTAAAATTAATTATACAAATAATTTTAAAACATCTATTAAGTTCTTATATTTACATTTAATGTCATTGTGCTTTAGCGTTTTGTTTTGTGCATTCAATGTGAAAGCACCACCCCAAATCAAGTCAATGTTAAACTGAAAGATTTTAATATTTTCCATCTTTGAAATCTGAAAAGTAGAATTAAATGTTTAACATTCTGGGTTTCTACTCATATACACACATATATATATATACACACATATATATTTTTCCCGTTTCTGTTTGAATCCACTCGATAAATTCCTTTACTATGGCTTTGTCAGTTCTTTTTAGCTGTCAAAATTTTAAATAGGAAACATTTTGCCTCATTTTAATGACAGCTGCCTATTTCAGCTCTCAGTAGCTTTATTATAATAGATCACCTATAGTTTTAAGATAGTTTATTTGACTTACTAATGGTCAATGCCATCATGATTAATATATAAAATTGAAATAGAATAACCAAAAGAATGTAAGTTGATAAGCAAAGAGCTCCAGTGATTCATAGCATATTGGCTAGGATACAGAATCAAAAAGAGATGTTAAAGAGAAGTGTCAGTTCAGAATGTTAGCAGTAATGAAATGCACCCTTTTTAAGTGACAAGACTTAAAAACAAAAATATGTAATATTATATATATTTCACATATATTTTATGTATAACTTTAATTATCTAATTAAATACAAATATTTATATTATTTCTCAAACACTATATGATTATTATTGACTTCATATTCCTTGCCAGCTGATACAATTTACTGATTTTCAGTTAGTCCAAGATAGTATTTCCTTAAAGACAAAATTGTGAATTGGAATACCAGATGATTACTACTCAGAGACCTAACTGTCTATCAGATTATCAGTAAATCATTTTGTTGTTTTCTTTTGTTTCTGAAGTCATTAATTCATTGAGCTCCACATTCAATTATATTGTCAAATAAAAAGGCAATGAGTGGACTATAAGGAAAAGTAAATCAAAATCTGGGTTTTTTCCTTGCTTTAATAAAATGCAGTGACAATTATATAATCCTCCTCTATGAAAAATTAATCAATTTAAGCCAAGTACGAACACACACACACCACACATAAACACACAGAGAAAGAGTCTATTTTGACAATGATTTAACACTAGTAAGATAAAATGTCCAAATTGAAGAATTATCCTATTTCACAAAGGAAAAGTTGTGTGTTTTTTCCCCAAATTAACACAAAGAAATATTGGTTGGAAAAAATTCATGACTTACATGTTTTAATGTATCTTGGGAATATTCTAGGTTTAGTGCTTGCTGTCTTCAGTCTTTCATTTTCCAAGCATTTTAATTTTTCTTAAGTAGGATTTCCTTTAAGGATTCCTACTTCAAATATATTCTTAATTTGATTTGTTCTACATAGTTTAGGATCTTTCAAGGAATGCTTGAATTGAAATCAACCAAATCCTCAAAAGGTAATATAAATCCTAAATGCACGTCATATGATAAAGTTCAATTGTCTAGGACCCAAGACTGATATAATCTTTAGTATATGTGCATCAATAGTCCTGATAAAAATGCATATGAACATCTTTGAACTACACCTCAAACAAATATATATTTGAAGGTGAAATATTAGGAAAATTTCTAGGGTGTCCAGAATGAACTCTTATATCAGAAAAGTCCAAATGAACATTAGAAACTATTGCTACCTTTATAAACAATGCAAAATGTAAGCATTACATGCAGGCCTGTGAATTTAAAGCAAAATATACAATATATCGATTAATTAAATAGCTCTAATGTGATTTCATTTGAAGCATACAATTCCAACATTTTCCCTGATAACTAGGCAAGGGTGTTTGACTCACTTTCTTTAGTAATGAATGAAAACAATCACATATGATATTCACAGCAAATATAAATAATCTTACTAGATGGGAAGCTTTGTGAGATTATGGTCCATTTGTTTTTCCTTTAGTTTCTATCATATGTACAGTGCCTGGAACACAGTGGATAATTAATAAATATTTGTCAAGTAAATGAATAAACATATTTTTATCTATTTATTCAATACTACATATTCAATACTATACCAAATGACATGGAGGCTACTGAAATACATGGCCTTCAGGGGATTCAAAAACCTGAAAGTAGTTTTTAGAATAAACAGATGTATGTGTACATTTGTGTATGTGTGAATTATTAAGTCCATAATTCTAAATTAACAGACTCAAGGGATCTGTTAATTTAAAATATTCTAAGTATTTCATGTCTTAAAGAGTCAAAATGAATTACAGACCTGTTTAAAAAAAAAAAAAAAAACCTTGACTGTAACCCAACTAAATGGAAATAAACATCTAGAGAAAGGGAGCTTTTTTTTCCTTTCAACCTTGCTTTTAGCTAGTACCAGTTTCTTTTAATTTTTCCCCTGCTTTATTGACATATGATTGGCAAATAAAATTGCATTTATTTAAAGTATACAATGTGATGATTTAATATACATATGCATTGTGAAAGGATTAGCACAATCAACCTAATAACACATCCATCACCTCAAATTGTTAACCCCTTTTTCTTGGCAATAACACTTGAGATCTATTCATTTAGCGAACTTCAAGTATACAATACATTATTATTATTAACTCTAGTCACCATGCTGTACATAAGGTCTCCAGAACTTACTCATCTTATAACTGTAAGTTTGTTACCCTTTGAACAACATTCAACCCCTAAGCCCCTGGTAACCAGCATTCACGAGTTCAAGTTGGATCTTTTTAGATTCCACATTTTGGTGATTAATGTAATCGTTATCTTTTTGTGTCTGGTTAATTTCACTTAGCATAATGTCCTCCAGGGTCATTCATGTTGTTGAAAATGGCAGGATCTCCTTCTTTTCAAAGGCTGAATAGTATTCCACTGTGTGTGTGCATGTGCATGTCTGTATCACACAACATATTTTCTTTATCCATTCATCTATTGATGACCATTTAGGTTGTTTCCATATCTTGGCTACTGTGAATAATGTTACAATGAACATGGGGGTACAGATATCTCTTCAAGATAGTGATTTTATTTCTTTTGAATATATACCCAGAAGTGGGATTATTGGATCATATGGTAGTTCTATTTTTATTTTTTTGGGAATTTTCATACTGTTTTTCATAGTGGCTGTACCAATTTACATTCCCACCAACAGTATAAAAGGATTTCCTTTTCTCCATATCCTTACCAACACTTGTTCTCTTCTGACTTTTTGATAATAGTCATTTTAACAGGTATGAAGTGATAACAAACATAAACAGTGGGACTAATCAAGCTTGCTTCTGCACAGCGAAGGAAACAATCAGGAAAATGAAAGGGCAACCTATGAGATGAGAGAAAACATTTGCAAGCCATTTATCCAGTCAGGAGTTAATACCCAAAATATATAAAGACCTCCTGCAAATCAATAGCAAATAAATAAACAAAAAATAATCTAAATGAAAAATGGGCAAAGGACCTGAATAGACTTTTTCTCCATTGAAGAGATACAAATGGCCAACAGAAATATGAGAGATGTTCAACATTACTAATCATTAGGGAAATGCAAACCAGAGAGAGCCTTAATCATATGGCTAGCTAAGGAAAAGGTTTTGATGAATCATAGTTTGATGAACCAAACCATCACAGAAGGCAATGTTGATGGTATCCGTTCTCTCAGCTTTCTGTGGAGAGATAGTTCATCCAACAGAGCTCAAGTATTCTGGCCCAATTGTTAAAAATCAGTTTTCTTGTGAAGAAACAGGGAATTGTAAATGTGGAAGATACATGGCTCCTTTGGCAAAACCATTCAAAGAAGAAGATAAATAAATCAGTCTATTTTTAGCATTTTTAGATTTCATCATATACTTTTATAACTCTCATTTTTCTAATATCATGCTCAAAATCTCCTGATTATTACCTAGCTCTCCATAGCTTTCCCACAGGAAAGAATATATTTGTCATCTGTTATGTAGACCCAGAGTATGACTGCTATTTGATAGTCATTTCTCATTGTAAGTTAATAAATCATTTGATTACTCTTTGATTTCCTCTTATTTGTTCATAGAAAGAAAATGTACTTATGTGGAGATAGAACTATTTCCATGTCTATGAAAGATATACATTACATTATTAATTTTATAAGCAATTTCATAAACTTGAGTAATAAGAGTTAGCCTCTGAGAAATAGACTTGGTTTCTATGTACTGAAAAATCAAGATTCTGAGACTATGATGTTGAGAGGCAGCCTTTAGACCACGGCAAATTCACCGGATCACCTTCTCTGCTTCACTTAACTACGTGCTTTCAAACAGATATTACTTTTATTTTTCCTCTCAGAAAATCCCTAGTATGTTATTTAAAAATGCATATTACAGAATTTTTATTGAAGTCAGACCGACTTGGATTCCAGTATCATTTTTGGTATTATTTAGTGTATAATTAGAGGAGGGCTAAGGATCCTATTAGCCTTCATTTTGCTATGCCAGGTAGGATTTAAGCTCTTCCATTGGATTGGCTAGGTTTATCCTGTACATCCTAGTACATTTGGAACAGGAACATTTTCCTAGACATAAAGGATGTTTAGTCAAATCTCAAAGTATGGATTGTAATAGGTGTTAAATTTTGAGGAGAAAAACTACTTTTAAAATTAATGTATGGATTATAGCCCTTAAAATTGAGGGAATACTTTCCCTAACTCTGAACAATTTCTAGTCCAAAGCAATATTTTATTTTTAAATAATGAAAGTCCTCCAATATCTGTGTGCTTCATAAGGCAATTAGGTTTCTCCTCTATTTATCTCTTTTTTGTCCTACCCGTTTACCTACTTCTATCTACCCTAATTAGATTTTCTCAGCATAGTTAAAGAAGTCTGTTTTTTATTTTTTGGGGGGAGATGGTGGTTGGAGGGGTTGTAATTCTTTTAAATGAGCAATCTGAAAATTGGGCTTTATACTCCCCATATCATCTGATAAATATTTGTGAAATTTAATAAGTCCATCATAAATTACAGACCTCATAGCTCTGAAAAGTATGTAATTAATAATTTTACTTGTTGAGTGGAATGTGTGAATATAAATTTTCTCCTTTTTGGGAAAAATAACACTTTGAAAAATTTTCTTATTTTTCATGATTTAGTTACTAGTAAAACAATCTTTTCCTAGAATTGATTTAAAATCATTATTCACCCACTATATGTCAGGTCACTACTGGTGTGCTGCTAGTAGGAAGGTCATCAGTGATATAACCAAGGACCGACAGAGCTTAAGAGTATGACATACACAAACTGAAGGATAGACTGATGTTGTTTCTAGTCCACACATCAATCAAACATAGTCAGTTGTCTAAGAAAATGATAGGTTATTTGACTAAATTTGCAAACATACTTTTAACCTGGCTATTCTTAAAGACACAATTTAAGTGGCCTAAAGAATTTTCAGCAACAAAGCTCATAAAAAATCCCCAATGAGTGACAGTCAGAGGAGTAGATCAATTGGAAAGGAATGAAGAGTGTCTGTTTACTTGAATGGCAGTCTTTTATTGCCATCTGTTATAGATAGTTTTAAAGATTTTACAAGCTTAGACTTCTGAAAGTGATCAATCCTTAAGAGGTAGAGTCCTAAAGGGTGTGAAGATAGCAGATCAACAAGCACGAATAGATTTCTTACTGCCTAATACCCTGAACCCTGGGTTTTCCTTCAAAAAAGCAGGTCATTGAAAACAGGTCCACAATTAAACAGCTCTCAGTGTTAAATTCCCGTCATTGTTTTGGCACACTTGATTAAAAAAAATTAAATAATAGTCATTATTCTCAGTAGTATTACAGATCCAGATGCTTTAAAAAATCTCAAAGCTTTCTTTATAGACATAAAAATTATGTTTACCTTATTAAGGAAGGAAACTTGAAATTACACCTGTTGTTTTTACTTCTTTTTCTCACTGCTGCTCTTGATGGCATATTTCGAGATACCAGACAGTTCTATAAAAGTAGATTTCCCCAAGTGATTGCAGTGAAAGATCTGCCTTTTATAAAGTTTTGAAAAGAAATCCCTTCAAAACTCATTCCAAAGAAAATCTTCTTAAGGCTTACAAACATTAACATACTAAAGTTCAGAGTATCCTACTTGGTTTGGTTGTTTTTTAATTTCTCAAATACACTTTATTACAGACTATACCCTGTCATAAACACACATCAGCATCCATTGGTACTGTGATTTATAGTAACGTTAAAGCTACAAAGATCAGTATCCAATAGAATAATGCTCCAAAGCCAGAGGAAGTGATTGTTCAGGTTTCTTTTTTGTCACACTCACCTTCAGTCCCTCTTTCACTTTGAAAAGAATATATAGAAATATGGTACATTAAATTGAGGAAATGAAAGCATTATGTTCAATAAATTCAGGAAACTGACATGTAAATAATCTAAGCTTAAGTATAAACTAATCTAAAAAAACCCCCTGCACCAAAGGGAATTAAAATTTTAAAAAATCTTAAAATGAATATCCAATATATGTTTCATCACTAGATGAGATCAAGGGATGATTAAAATTTTATTACCTCATTATATTTTATGTACAATATCAATAGAACACACTGACAAAATTACCTAAGTTATAAAGGTTAATTCTTCTATTTGGACTATTTGCCAAGACTCTACTTCTGATTTTATATTCAGAGAAGGAAACAGATGACAGGCAGTCTATTTAATTATTCCCATACTACTGTGCTCTAGAGGAAAAATCAAATGCATTAGCCTTGTAATATCTCACAAGGACAAAGAAAGGCACAAAACACCTGTTTTTATATATGTATTTCATTATTTTTGGAATTTAAAATTTATTTTTTGAAACATGAGCAAAAAAAGGAGTGGGAAATGTGTTTTTAAAGAGCACAGTCAGCATTTAATATCTTAAAACCATTACAGCCTAGAGATTTAATATTGCTCCTGAAACCAGCTCAGATAAGAAAGATTAGTTTTTATTTCTATAGATAGGAGATATATTTAAATGATACAAGTGACCCAGAATGAATAAAAAATATTTTTCCAGAACATAGGAAGTAATAAAGTATACTCAGGACTACCATTCACCATTTTTCAGGGATCATTTTTCATCTGAAGAGATTACCAATATTACCCTTAGTGATATCACCGAAGTAGAATATCACCAAAGTTAGAAACAAGCACGTATCATGTTCTATTTTTGCTAGGCTTACTAAAGATCATACCAATCTTGTCTATACTGTATTAATATTCTTTGTATTTTGTATTTAAACATTTCATTGAAGAAGTTACTTCAAGAGACGACCACCAACAACCACAGAGCAATAGCTCTATGAAAGGCGCTGTCTAGTAGCTGGATAATCAGCATTTCTGTCAAAAGCTTGAATTAAAAAATGAAATGAAATGTATTTGGTTTACACTGCTTAACTCTCCATATAAAACTAACAATCTTTAGAGAAAAGCCCAGAGTCATCTAATTAGTTTTGAAATAGTCTTAAACTCTAGAGTACAAAAAATCATTTATTGATGAAATAAGTTAATAAATGCTATTAATTTAGGAATCTATCATAGATAAAATAGCCTCAAGAGCTAGATAAATGGTACTAAGTTACAGAGATAAACATGCTACAATAGTTCAGCTGCCTAAAATAGATAGAATGAGTATCATATAGCATAAGCACAATTGACTATTTGTTACTGGAAGAATGATATCCAATAAATATAAGAAAAATTTTAATTAATTCCATCATAAACTTCTCATGAGAAAGAAAAGAAAGATGGTAAGTGAATGTGGTCAGAAGCTACTTTCCCCTTGATTAGAGGGGCTTAGCTTTTTGGAGAATACATCAGTTAAAAAGTATGTAAATCCAGTTTATATTGATATCAGTGTTTAGGACATGTTGAATGGATAACTTTCAGCTTTACTTCACCACCTAGTTCTGTAAGAAATCACATTTAAAGAATCAGTGTTGATATAATTACACAACTTCTCAGTATTGATGGTATATTCTTATTCAAATAATTAAACATTAGTATATAATTAATGACCTTATATTTCACAGCATTGGCTTATGGAAAATCAATACTATGAAAGAGTTGTATGTATATGACTTCAAAGTCATGGCTTTTTGCTCACTTAAAGAATATAATACTATTTCCATAATATTATTTTGCAAATGAAATCCAGCTTGCTAAGAATAATTGCATCAATCTTGTATTCACCTTTCTTGGAGGACCATTGCCACATTTGCCTCGTCAGTACTCTGAAACTTTTTGTGACCCTTGAAAAGCAGTCTCAAAAGGATAACACCAGAACTAACCACATACAAAATTATGAATAGAGTTGGCATGTAGAGGGGAAAACCCATTGAACAGTAGTCATAGAAAATATGAAAAATAAGAATAAATTATATACCTGATTTTATTTTCATGCCGATCTCATTCAAATGATTCAACAGACATATTAACTGCTTCAGATTTTTTGTGTTCCTTTAAGTGAGAAAAAACCTTGAATTCTATATACTTTTTTCCCTGAGCACTGGAGTGTTACAGTTTTTGGGGTCCATAAACTTGCTGTGCACCTGTTCTTCCAGTTGGTCTTCTGGGGGAGGGGCCTGCTGCACTGCTTCTCAGGTGTCTTTGCCTGGGTGGAGTTGCACCACCTCTTGCCAGGGCACCAGGCTCAATGTAAGCTGGTCCTCTGTGTGGCTTTTGTTCCCAGAGGGTTTTCTGCACCTCTTTATAGAGGAGCAAAATAAAAATGGCCATGCCTGATCTCCAGATCCAGGCTGAAAGATTGAGGTCCCCTCTCTTCAGTAAACCCTTAGGGAATAATGGTCTTCACTTTTGTGTGTGTCAAACTCTGCAGACTCCTGCTGTGGGTGCCCACATTGATCCTCCTGGGGGAAGGCAGAGTGGCCCTGCATTCCTCTGCTTTGCACAGAGAGCAGTCACCTGATCCAGCCAAGCCTCCCAGTTTATGGTGAACAGAGCTGAAAGCCCCAGCCCAGGCTCACTGACCATAACCAGTTTCCCCACTCCACTGCCTGGGAACCCTACTAGCTCAGGCACCCCTGTTAATTCTGTGACTCTGGGGATCCTGAGACCACACTGTCCCACCTAGAATTCTGCCGCTTTTTACCACCTGAGCACCATTCAGGCAGGGCTGTCTCTCATTGAGCAGAATTTTAAGGGTTCCAATTTGGCTCTCCTGGGCTATATCACTTTCCGGTAGCCAGCTTACTGAGGCTTCCTGCCCCTCTCCCAATTTATCTTCTGATATCTCCCCTCAGATTCACTTCTCTGCACTTCCTACCTTGCAGAAAGTGGTCGCTTTCCTACTTGTAGAGTTTTAGATACTCTTTTCTTACATCTCAGGTTAAATTCCTGGGTGTTCAGAATGATCTGATAGTTATCTAGTTAAATTCAAGGGACCAGATGACGAGAGGTCCTCCACTCTTTGGCCATCTTGCCTCCTCTAGTACCATACTCTTTTGATTACACAGCTTTGTAACATAACTTAAAGTCTGGAATTGTGATGCCTCCAGCTTTGTTTTTCTGTTTCAATTTGGCATTGGTTCTTCAAGATCTTTTGTGGTTTCATACAAATTTTAGGATTGTTTGTTCTAGTTCTGTGAAAAATGCTGTTGGTGTTTTTGATAGGGATTGCATTAAATGTGTAGATTGCAATGGGTAATACAGACATTTTAACATTTGTTCTTCCAATCCATAAGCATGGAATGTCTCTGTTTCTTTGTGTCATATTTAATTTCTTTCATCAGTGTTTTATAGTTTTGGAAGTATAGGTCTTTTACCTCTTTGCTTAGGTTTATTCCTAGGTATCTTATTATTTTTGGTGCCACTGTATCTTTCCACATTTCTTATGCACGTTAATTTTCAATTAATATTTGCTTTTATTTTTTAAAGATTTATTTATTTATTTGAGAGAGAGAGAGAGAATTTGGGGACAGAGGGAGGGAGAGAATTCCAAGCAGACTCCCCACTGACTGCAGAACCCAACATGCGGCTCAATCCCTCGACCCTGAGATCATGACTGAGCCAACTGTCTGAGCCACCCAGGCACGCCAATTAATATTTGCTTTTAAAAACAATTTCTATGTTTTCTCTATATTCTCTACTTTTAAACTTTATAATGGATGGATATCAAACTTCTGAATTTATCATTCCTGCATTGTAACATTTTGTTCTGTAATATTCATTGGCATCAATTTAGAAATATAAACATAGAATTAGAACTTTAAGTTATGCAAAATCCATTAGACTGACATTGAAATGTATTGTATAGCCAAAATAATGCAAATACTAACTGAAACAATTTAAAAAAGATAGTTACAAATTTAGTGAAGTTTATAGATATCTATTAATGCAGAAGTATTACTTAAGAAGGAGATTAAGGTATTACTTAAACCTAAAGATATGAGCTTAATACCTGTCACACTTAAGTTTTGGATTTCTGGTTACACTGACTAAAAATAGTGTTCAGTATGTGTCATCAGAGTTTCAGGGCAGAGTCCTGACCACTGCCTGTTTCATTATTATAAAATTTCCAATCAGCTAAAAGGAAACTTCCACAATTTGCTCAGAAAGTAAGAGAAATTCCTATGGGAAGATAAAATTAAACTCTGGAATATTTAGTACTAATTATAAAAATGCTTTATAATTTCTAGTTATTAAAAGAAAATAAGTCCTGGGGATGTAATGGACAGCCTGGTGACTATAGTTAATAATACTGTATTATATATGTGAAGGTTCCTAAGAGAACAGATCTTAAAAGTTCCCATCAGAAGAAAAACAAATGTAACTATGTGTGGTGATAAATGTTAACAAGAGTTATTGTAGTGATCCTTTCTCAATATATGCACATATCTAATCATTATGTTGTACATCTGAAACCAATACAATGTTATGTACAAATTATATCTCAATAAAAAAGAAAAAATAAAACAATGCAATAAGTAAAAAACTTAATATTACTTTTTTGTGTTAGGTTTAAAAATAATTGCTTTATACTTTGCATTTTACATGCTTGAATGTTTAGGAGATTTGGCATATTCGTGTACAAAGTAAATTAGAGTTGTGATTCTAATTTGGAATGTACAATATGTAATTGATTTAGATCTGTGATTTTGAATTAAATTTTACTAATCTTATTAATAAGTACACTTTTAAAAAACCTTAAGAATCACTGTCTTTAAGTTTACTTGTTGAAATTATAAGAGATAATTATTTTTATAAGGTTTTGTGCAAGAGGATGAAATAAAACCTATTATATTTTAGAAGCAGCCTATTAAAATGGACTGAAACTGACTGATATGATAATTTTGAGAATGAATTCAGAATTTTGCTTTCATTTCAAAATTTAGCCACACAAGCAGGAGACTTGACACACAAAAGAGTTCAAGTGAGGGGTGCGTGGATGGCTCAGTTTGGTTAAGCATCCGACTGTTGATTTGGCTCAGGTCACGATCTCAGTGTCATGAAATAGAGCCCGGCATTGGCTCCATGCTCAGCGCAAAGTCTGCTTGTCCCTTTCCCGCTGCCCCTTCCCCAACTCATGTGGTCGCCCTCTCTCTCTCAGATAAATAAATAAATAAATAAATAAATAAATAAATAAATAAATAAATAAATAAAATGTTAAAAAAAAAGTTCAAGTGAAAAAGCTCTGGACAATGCTTATATCAATATCTCTTGCCAAACTAAAATAATGATAAAATAAGAATATAAGATATATATTATCATACAAGAACATATAAATAAAATATTCAGATTAAGGGATTGAACAGCTTAATTATAGGTGTATACCTGGAATGTTACATACATTTTTGTATAACATTTTCTAGGTATTTTTGAAAAGCTAAATTACAAAATATAATAACTGACTACTGACTGTTGTTACATACATTATAAGAGGAATGGGATGAGTGGGAATGGGATGAGATGTTTATTCTGGCAATTGTCTTATTTATTATGAGTTAAGATAGCTATTATTAGATATTTGAATACTTCTCACCTGTAAGAAACCTTCTGTATTAGTGTAGAGGGAGAAAATATGATCAAAAAAATAAAATACAGGTGACAGATTTTCACAACACAGTGAATAATTATAACAGGATAAATTCTCTAATAATGGCTACCAGACAGTAAATTTCAAATATTTCTGTATATCTAAATTTATGTCATTATCATCATTATTATCATTTATAAATTAATTTAAAACACATTTCCAGAAATGAAATTCTTTTCTTTATAAAGATTTTTATTTATTTATTTGAGAGAGCGTGAGAGGGCATGAGCACAAGCAGGGAGGAGGGGCAAAGGCAGAAGAAGAAGCAGACCCTCCGCTGTGCAGGGAGCCTGATGCAGGGCATGATTTCAGGACCTGGGATCATGACCTGAGCTGAAGGCAGGCGCTTAACCGCCTGAGCCACCCAGATGCCCCCAGAAATGAAATTCTTGAATTCAAAATTCCTTCTATTATATTCCCTGACATCTCAATGGATTCAAGGTTTGAATGTGTCACATACATGAAGAAAAGCATGGTATGTTCCCTTTGGTCAAAATAGTTCAGTTGTGCATGTGCCTTGCATAAGTGGATCTTTATTTGTATATTAGTTTAGCATCTGAGACATATACTCCCTTATTCTGTCTCTATTCTGTCCTTCCCTCTCAATATCTATTTTAGTTACCAGCCTCTTTGCTTGGTTCTCTGGTCCCCTTTGCATTCATGACAAATGAGCCAATCTAAACATAAATTTCACCTTACTCCCAACTAATTGTCTGGCTTTTTCCATTTTATTAGATCCTTTGTCTGTCTACATCTAACCCTTTCCCTATCTATCACTCACTTTCCATTTGATATGTTATCACTCTTCTTTGCCCATATTAGTCAAATAATCCAATCAATTTGTTTACAAAACCACCTGTGACAGGACACAACTTTTCCATCTTGCTGAAAGGAGTATGATTCATTTGTTCAGATGTTACCAGGAATCAATTCGTTTCTCAAGTCTTCTTAAAACATCTTATTCATGAATTTATAAGTATTTATTGAGAATACTCTATCATCCAGTCACAGTTCTATATACTGGAGATACAGGAGTGTATGAGACAAAGAAACTCCATTCTATTTGTGAAGATGGCAAAGAAAACCACTCAGTTAATTCTATCTTTTGATGATTTTAGTGGAGATCAAAACTGGACAAAGAGTAATGGTTTAGGAAGCTTTGCAGTTTTTCAGGTGAAATAATTTCAGGGATGTAGAAATGGAAAGAATTGGACAAAGTAAGGATTTATTTTGTAGTTAGTACACCATTATTTGCTGGAGGATTATATGTAGAAACTGAGTGAAAGTGAAGAACAAAGGGTGATTCCTATTGATTTGTGTGCATTAATTATATGTGCCATTTTCTAAGATGATAAGATGGTGATAACTGGAATTGAGATCTGGGAATCAAGAACACTGCCTTGGTCCTCTAATTTTCATTGCAGCATTATTCATAGTAGCCAAGTTACAGAAACAACTTAAGTGTCCATTGTCGAATGAATAAAAAAAATGTGATATATATATTATCTGCTTGTCTGAACACTTTAGAAAATGATATAACTAAAATCACAGACCTATTCATACAGAAACTATACACACACACACACACACACACAAATTTGTTATGGTGATCTGTGGTCAGTGATGACAACACACTGAAAGCTCAGATGAGGGTTAGTATGTATGAGCAATAAAGTATCTATATAGTATAGTATATTCAGCCACAATAAAGGAAGGAAATTCTGCCATTTGCAGCAACAGGAATGAATCTGGAGGGCATTACCTCAATTGAAATAAACCAGGCACAGGAAAATAAATACTGCATGATCTCATTTATACATGGAATCTAAAAAAGTGAAACTCATAGAAGTAGAGAATAGAGTAATAGTTGCCAGAGGCTGAGGGGTGGGGGAAATGGGGGGCTATTGTTGAATGAGTTTAATGTTTCAGTTATGCTAGATGAATAAGTTCTAGAGATCTGTTGTACAAGATAGGGCCTATAGTTAACAACATGCTATTGTACACCTCAAAATTCATCAAGGGTATTTTGAAATCATGAAATAATAATGGATTTGTCATGTCCTAATAACATACTAAAAAACTTGTAACATTAATTGAAAATTCCCCAGCCATATGTATCACCCATACAAAACATTCATAAGGCAGGAAAACCAAAATTAATTTCCTGTAATGACTAAAATTGGAAGTGGGACTTTTAATACAGGGCTATAAAATTTCATTATAAGTCTTTGTGTTCTCCATTTGAAAAAATTATTGCCATATATTTAACCATTCCTATGAAACTGACAAGAAGATACTGCACGAAAATATCAATAATGGATATCTAATAAAGAAGATCATAAACAATTTTTAAAATTTTCTAACATATATTTTCAGCATTTTCCAGATATTCTTCAATGATTATATGGTGATTTAAAATAAAAAAAATAACATTTATTTTTACTTTTAAATGGAAATATAAAACGCCATACTTGTCCCATTAAAGTCTGTATGGTTTTTGGGTAATGGTCCATACAGGTGTACCTTAGAAATATTGTAAGTTCCATTCCAGACTTCCATGATAAAGAGAATATCATAATAAAGTGAATCAAATGAACTTTTTGGTTTCCCAGTGCATATAAAAGTTATGTTCACATGGTACTATCATCTACTAAGCGGGCTATTAAGTATACTAAACAATGTATATGCCTTAATTAAAAGATACTTTATTGCTAATACATACTAACCCTCATCTGAGCTTTCAGTGTGTTGTAATCACTGACCACAGATCACCATAACAAATATAATAATAATGAAAAAGTTTGAAATATTGTGAGAATTACCAAAATATGGCAGAGACATGAAGTAAGCAAATGCCATTGGAAAATGGAACTGATAGACTTGCTTGACCCAGAGTTGCCACAGACTTTCAAACTGTAAAAACCCAGTATCCGAGAAACACAATAAGGCAAAGCCCAATAAAACAAAGTATACCTGTATGTTAATAGAAATATGGACACAGTACCATGTGAATGGTGACAATGCTTCCAACAATGTTGAAAAGAGATGACCTAAAAGGATGATTACAATGCGGGGAGATGAAGTTGGTGAAAGAATTGTAATGATATATTTATTTAAAAAATGACTGTGACTTGTACTTTTGTTTTTATTCATTTTACGGTTGCTTTATTTAAATGTTTATTTCAGTCTTCACTGGCTTCATTCTTTCAAAGTTTACCAATATACAATATTTCTCTTGAGTAACAAGGGATAATTGCAGGGACTTTCTACATAAATTCACTAGAGTAGTTCTGAATGATCCTTTTCACTTCAGGAATATTTTATTAAAAACTATGTCAAATTTTATTCTATTTTTTTTCCTGTGGCTGTTTTTATTGTCTTTCTTTTTTTTTTTTTTTTTTAAAGATTTTATTTATTTATTACAGAGATAGAGACAGCCAGCGAGAGGGGGAACACAAGCAGGGGGAGTGGGAGAGGAAGAAGCAGGCTCACAGCGGAGGAGCCTGATGTGGGGCTCGATCNGGGGCTCGATCCCATAACGCCGGGATCACGCCCTGAGCCGAAGGCAGACGCTTAACGACTGCGCTACCCAGGCGCCCCTTATTGTCTTTCTTTTAATAGCTATCACACTTCTTTCCAAAATACCATGTAAATTATAAAGTCTCTGTGAATTACAGAGTTGCATCTGGCTTATATGTTATTTTCAATAAACTTTATTGGGATAATAAGAGTAGAAAATTATTGTTGATTAAGTATCCAAGTACATTACAGTTAACTATATTAAAGTGAATTTATTAAATAGTAAAGTTGCGGGGCGCCTGGGTGGCACAGCGGTTAAGCGTCTGCCTTTGGCTCAGGGCGTGATCCCAGCATTATGGGATCGAGCCCCACATCAGGCTCCTCTGCTATGAGCCTGCTTCTTCCTCTCCCACTCCCCCTGCTTGTGTTCCCTCTCTCACTGGCTGTCTCTATCTCTGTCAAATAAATAAATAAAATCTTTAAAAATAAATAAATAAATAGTAAAGTTGCTTCTTAAGCATTATGTACCTATTTGTTATGCCTTACATATTCCTTTGTTAGAGTACATTTATGGAATAGAAAGAATAATTTAAAATTTATTTTTTTAGAAAAGATGTTTTTGTTTTAAAATTTTTTGCTTGCTTTTTGGTAGACATTGTCTATGTCTATGATAAATTTATGTATGAGTATATGATATAAGGCCAATAATACAAATTCTGATTTTGATTCTATTCTCCTGGGGCCATGTGATCCATTTTATCATTGGGTGCTTTATGGAACAAAATTCAGAAATAGATGTTGTGAAAATGGGGACTACCTCTATAATCCCCATTTTGCATATGGTTCTAGGGCCTATGAGTGTGTATGTATGGCAGGGTGTTAAAGTAAATGTGATTTTAGTTATATTGATTTCTTAAGTGTTCAGACAAGCAGATGAGGTTGGTTATTTAACTTTCTTACTATAAAATAAATAGAAAACATTTTAGGCATTGAGATAAAATAATAATTTAGTCAAAGAATATAAAGTTTTGACTTATATAATGGAAAAATTGTTCTTTACCAGAAATCAAATTACTTCACTTGCTATCATTAGTGAATTTCTATTTTTATAAATGCTAAGTAATAGTAAATAAGTGTTAAGATCTTTGGACACCAAAATGTCAGCCTATTGGAGTAAACTTAAAACATCTCCACAATTAACAGATGGTTCATGTGCAAGTGATATTAAACTTATGGGAAACCAAAATATTCTTTTAAAAAAGATTTAAAAATTTTAAAAAGATTTTATTTATTTGAGAGAGAGAGAGTATGAACGGGGGCAGGGGCAGAGCGAAGGGGAGAAAGAGTTTTATGCAGACTCTGCACTAAGTGCTGAGCCCAATGCAGGGCTTGATCCCAGGATCCTAAGATCATGACCCGAGCTGAAACCAGGAGTTGGCTGCTCAACAGACTGTGCCACTTAGGCACCCCCAACTATTCTTTTAAAAGACACTGTTATCCATTCGAAGTAATGTCTGAAGACATTAATCTAATATTAAAATCTAAATCAATGGCTGAGAACTTTTTAGGGAGACTACTGAAGGTGAAATAGTATGTAATAGCATATTTTTATAGTAAATACCATACTTCTAAGGCTTTGGTTCTCTAGTTGTCTCAAATCAAAAAAATCAGAGTGCACAAATGAAACCTAATTATAATGATTGAAGCTTTGAAATGACTTCTACAAAAAGAAAGAAAAAAATGATACTCTTAAATATGAAAATAAAAAGTTAAAAATTGTAAGGACTTCATATGGATATTATAACGAATTTCATAATATTAATTATATCTATGTCAGGAAGCTTAAGAAGAGATTTTTCTTTTTCTTTTTTAAATTAAACCAGTAATGATTTGCAAAGAATGTTTTATAGTTGCTGCTCATTCTTTCTAAGTGTCATTCCCTCTTTAAGCCATAATCAAGGGGCTTCTGACCCTCTCTCCTAAACTGTATCCTCAAGAAGGCCAACAATGGCCTCTAATTTATCAAATCTTGTATTTACTTTAAGCAGGATCAGACCTGAGCATGTGATACACTTACCTTATTTCCAAATTCAGAGAAGCCAGAGAAACTCTAGGTCATTGCATTGCTTTTATATGCTTGTAGTAGCCTCTAGAGAGTGCTTAGTGGTACTGTGATATCATTTGTGACAGCGAGGCAATTTCCTGAATGAGTTTACTAGAATCCAATGAAAAAGATTCACAAAGCACCATGGTAATACTAAGCAAAATTTCAGGCTGTTTATAATTTACCTGACTGGTACATCCAAATACATCTGCTTTTTCCTTGAACCACTCAAGGTGCCCTTGATCACAATAAGGACATCGTTAGAGGCAAATGGCTGAAAAAGAAAAGAAAAGAAAACGCTACTATAATGGATGAAAAAGATACTCAAAGATCTTATATTAGTGGTATCACTTTATGTGTCTATGAGTATATTAACATTTTATTGTTTCATTGTTCTACGGTACTTAACAAAATATGTGGTACAAAATAGGTGTTCTAAATATATTAATTCCTTCAGTTGCCTTCACTTGGTCAAGATTCCCTAGAAAATAGAACCCTAGGCATGAGGCATGCTGATTATTTATTTGGAAGGTCTGATCCCAATACAGTAGAGTGAGGGACAAAGTAAAGCCAGGAAGGAAAGCAATCAAGGTGATGGTTTACCATGTTGACCATTTGTTCTCTTTGTTTTTATTATTATTATTATTGTTATCATTATTATTATTTTTTCAGAGAGAGAGAGAGTAAGTAGTGGGGAGGGGCAGAGGAAGACAGACTATTATGCAGGCTCCACGCTCAGTGCAGAGCCTGACACGGGGCTTGACATCACAACCCTGAGATCATGACTTGAGCCCAAATCAAGATCGGACGCTTAATATACTGAGCCACCCAGGCACCCCTGTTCTCTCTTTGTTTTTAAATGTATAAAATAATAATTTCCTTCTTCTTGTGACTTTTATGTTTTTAAGAAAAACAATAACATGTTAAACTTAAGATATAATATCAGAATTTTTCATTGAGTGGATGCTTCTATTACTGATAAGTAGAGAAAGTATTCCTAAATGACCATCAAAAGGCAGAAATAAAGTATGGTTGAAGAAAGGGGCCACAAAATTTGTAGTCAGCACATCTGAGTTCTGACTAGTGTTGTCATTTAATTGATTTCAGCCTTAGAAAAATAAAATTTGCAAGTCTATCTCACATGATTATCATGAGGCTCAAATAAGCATTTGGAGTGGATTTGAAAAGTAAGAGATATCATCTAAATATAAAAAATTGTGATGTTTTATTAAGAAAAAATAATTAATATTTTTAAAGGCTTATCATCTACCAACGCTTTTATATACATTACCTCATTTAATCCATTCAAGAATCCTGAAAGATAATTACCCACTTAAAAATAGTCATACTGGAATAAATTACACTTACACATTTCCTAGAGATTTTATCACAGAAAGTAAAAATTCCCACCAATCTTGAGTTCATTTATTCCATAATTTTAGTGGCATATTTTAGACTCTCCTAGTCACTATGCTCTATTTCTCACTGATATGAAGTACTTTTGCAAAACTAAATAACTTTCTAGTCTCATAATTTTGATCATTATATTTATAACCTTTGGTTTCATTAGCTCAGATACTATTAGTTTTAGCTAAGAGAAATTAGTTTTAGTTTAGAGCAATCTAAATTCAAGCTCCGCTAAATTGGTATTTCTAGAAAGCAGGTACTAGAACCTTTGAAATAACTACTATTTTGCTGTTCCTTAATAAATATAATTGAAATGATTATTCTTCAATTGACAAAATCTTTTACCTCACAGACCTTTCAATCCTGGAGTCCATAATTAATTTACTCCTCCTGGCGTAGCAAAGTCAGGAAAGTAAGGGGGCAGTTTGTCTGGAAAGTACTGACTGGTGATAATAGTGATAACAAACAGCTACATTATTATTTCAAGCTTTATTCTCTTCAGCATCATGCTTACCTTAAAGGACAGGTGTAAGTATGCATGAGCGTGCGTGCATGTGTGTGCTCACATGTGCTCTGTTCTCTTTTATGGTATAGTGAAGAAGGTGGTAGTACCATTTGTTTTTCAAACCACAAATCCAATGCCAAAAAAATTTTAAGTCAGTTTTACTTGTTTTTATAACATATCACCCAATAAAAACAGAATATTTTCAACCAGAGAAAGTATTTCATTTATGGTTTCATTTATGTTAACCTTAGCAACATTATCTTAAAATAACTTCTACAAAGTTAATTCTGTGCTTTATTTATGAGGAGAACTTTCCAAATGGAAAGGAATCAGTCTCATATTTAGAGATGATTATACAAATGACTGAACCCTTAACATTGATTTACTGAATATATTTATAAGGGCTTGTTTCTTTCCATTCACTCTCTCAAAGACTCTATGAAATCACCACATCAGCATTCCATTTTAAAAGGGGTTTGGAATGTGGCAAAGATTACAGATAAGAGTCTGAAAAAGACCAATTCCTCAGGGACACCTAGGTAGCTCAGTTGGTTAAGCGTCTGCCTTCTGCTCAGGTCATGATCTCAGGGTCCTGGGATCCAGTCCCGCATCTGGCTCCTTGCTCAGCAGGGAGCCTGTTTCTGCCTCTCCCTCTGCTTCCACCTGCTTGCAGTCTGGCTCTCTCTCTCTCTCTCTCTCTGACAAATAAATAAATAGAATTAAAAAAAAAAAAAAGACCAATTCCTCTGGGCTAGAGAGTGACCACTGTGGGATGAAGCTGCAAGCCAATGCAGAGTCAAATATCAAAGGCCAAATGAACAATCTCATGCTAGGCACACACTGAGTCTAAGGGGAAAAGAATTTCAGGAATTAGAGTAAGGTGCTCTGGACAAGGTCTATTTGTTTTCAATATAATCAATGTTCAAGTTTAAATAAATCCTGAAAGTGTTAGTTAGCTCAATGCAAAGCCCTGGCAAACAAAGAAGCAGTCAGATTGTTAAGGTGGCTGTAGGAACGAGACAGGAAAGAAGGCACTAGCCTTAATTGATGGACTACAATTCTAGATTTTATGAGGCACTCAGGATGTAGAGAAAATTTGGACACATAAGAGACATAGAGATAGAATGAATAGAAAACTGACCTCTATTATCCCTTAGGGCAAAAGTATATGACATTTTGTATCTTAGATGGACAGCGGTGTTTGTGTGAGGATTTAGATAATGTCCCAAAACTGAGATCAGTGATCATCTAGATGCATCTACTGTGAGACAGATGGACAACTAGTCCTAAATTCTCCAACCAGTAGAATGGTACGATTGTCCGGAGAAAACAGGAAAAGGATCAGTCAGCCTTTGGAGTCATTGCATAATAGTTCAAAATGATTTCATATGAGGCATAACCTGCCTGCTACGACTCATAAAGATTTACCAATTGAAGATTTTCATGCAACACTTCAATGATTTTTTAGAATATTTGGACAGAGAGAAGAAAAAAGAGACTGGAATTTTTTTCTTTTCTACTTAGAGACTTCATTGTCAGTTAATAGTAAACCTTACCAGTGAAATTAGTAAATAAGAAGTGGCATTCTCAAAGACTTTTTAAAGTATGCATTATAAAAAAGGAAGTTCTAGGCAGCTCTAAAGACATTTATAGTATAATTGGACAGACAGTGTAACAAAGGACAAAATATAATCAATATTCTCTAAATACAAGTAAGTTCAAACTTACATATTACATACATACTGAGAATCAACACCATTTCAGTATCACTTTGACTAGTGGATTCCAACATTGTGTATTTATGAGAATCAATTTGGAATGTTTTTTAAAATGCAGAGATTCCAGACAGTCATCTCACAGAGCTTATGATGAATTAGGTTTATATTAGGATCCATAACGATGACTTAGTCAAGCTTCAGAGTCACAGCTATAGCCCATTGAGATTTCAGGGCTATTTTAGTTTAAATAAAATTAATCAGGGAAAATTTTAAATAAAAACATCATTGAAAACCATTAGCGTTTGTTGCTTACTGAGATCAGTATTAGTAAGTACCTGTTTTTCTATTCAACAGAGAATCTGTTTTTGGGGTTTGACCTGAAACAAGGGGTGGGGGATGCTTTCTGAAGGAACACTGCAGAAGAACAGTCTCAGTACCTTCTTACCCACACAAGTTCACACAAACACACTCACATACCACTAACTACTCCACCTTGATGTGGAGAAAATATACATTCAGGGTGGCCAAGAAAGAGAGCCAGAGACAGACAGAGGGACACACAGGCAGCACAGGGAGGAAGGAGAATGGAGGGAGGAAAGGAAGAGGGAGAGAGGGAAGAAGAGGAGAGTGACAGTGAGAGAGAGAGAGAGAGAGAATTATTCCCAGAATAACAAGTCATGCATCCCACCCAAATTTTGAAAATAAGCAAGCCTCCAGTTACATGAATTGATACACGCTGTGCTTGAAGTGGTTAAACAATCCAGTAAAAAAGATGGAGAAACTGTGCTAATAGAATGAGGGCCAAATCAGGGTATGCTAGATAAGTTGTTGTGGGTGTGGTAAATTATTTACAGCATTGTAAATAAAGTCTAAATAAGATCAGAACTCAGACTTTTCCTTTAGCATATTGATTGTAGGTAATCTCATTACTGTATCCAGCTGAATCATAGTTCTCTCCTGAATATTTAGGAATGATAATGCTTTACCCATTTACTTGCCGTGAAACTTGAAAGAAATAAGACATAAGAAGCCATCACAGAGCACCAAGAAAAAGAAAAAGATTCACAAACAAGATGCACAACAAGCCATTTATAAATTTTAAATTACTATTTTTGGATACTATATCTAAAAGAGTAAGTCATATGATTTTTAATGATTGCAAATGGTTTTCCACATTTTTGGCTAATTTGCTGGTTGAAAATGAAAATCATGTGACTGACATCGTTAGTCATTGTGTAGATCAAGTAATTTTTTGAAGCTGACATATTTCTATAAAAATTTCCAATTGGGTCAGAAAGAATAAAAATTCATTCAAGTAAGGCAATGAGAATTTAGACTATGCTTTGATAATAAATCTGCATGTTTTCTCTCTCTCTCTCTCTCTCTTTTGAGGAGTTCAATGATGAGAATTTCTTATTGAGAATATGTAAATCTCTTTTTGACAGAAATACATGCATTGACAGCTTGGCATAGAACAAGAAGATAAAATGGTAACCAGAATACAAGATTTTTCACTATGCTATTGGAAACAATGTGATTACTGAAGAACACTAAATCATTTTTAAAACAGCACAATAAACTTCAGTACCAAGTATCAAGTTACCAAAATCTTATACAGCAGGATGTTTGAAAGATACATGCTATCTGTGTCAAACAGGTTAAAGTTGCTTGAGAAATTTTTAGTTAAAGAATTCAAATTATTTTTCAGATTAAACTTCTCAAAACAAAACACAATAAAAAGTAAAGTTTCCTCATCCCACAGCCAGCCCATATCTTCTAAATCTTCCTCAAAGAGGTTCTGAACTAATTTTTCTTAAGTACTTTCCTGAAATTTTATATAATTATATAAGTGAATATGTATTTTTCACTTAAATAGTATCATTTTGGTAAAACTTGCTTTTTTAATGTAATAGTGATGTCAAACACTTTCCATATCAAAAATGTATATTTTTACCTTGATCTTTTTTTTAAAAAAATTATATGGTAAATTGTTGTATGGATAACTATAATTTATTTAACCAGGCCATTAATGAATTTAGATTCCTTTTAATTTTTTGCTGCCATAATGAAATACAATGAAATATTGTTATGCACACACTTTCACATATGTGTAACTTTAACAATTTGATAAAATCCTAGGCATGAAATTGCTGGTTTAAAGAGTATGTAGGTTTTTAATTTTGATAGAAGTTGCAAGTCACCCTCCAAAGAAGTAGGACCAGTGTGTAAACCCACTAAGAATATACAAAATGTGTGTTTCCCTGTATGATGGCCAAATTACTTTCATCTTCTGGAACCATGAAAGGACTTGACATTATACTTCAAGGACTGTTAGCCACAAGGTGAGATGGCGTTAGATGGAAAAATTCATGGCTCATAAAAGCAACTCTCAGAATTCATACCAGCTGGAATAAAACCAAACAAAATTATAGCAATTTAGAAAAACTTCTGATAAACAGGGGATGGTAATGGGAATTGTGTAGTAACCACCACTAAAGATTTAAGACATACAAAATGTCACTAATTTTGTATTTTTAGCAATCCTAGTATGATACAAGTGTCTTACGGTTTTATTTTAAAGAATACAAACTATTTAAGTGAATTTACAGATGTATGTCACCTACCTCACACACCTCCACAATCTTTAAATCCCTTGGTGTGAGTTCTGCTTGTAGTTTTTATTTGGGGTGGAGTGGGAGAGACAAAAAAATGACAGCATATTTTATTGTGACAAAACTGAACATTTCTTTAGTCAGCATCATTCGTTTTGTGTGTCCTCAATACAAATGAAGGGATGCATACTTGGCTTTAAATGATCCCCTTGGCAACTCTTACAAGGTTTAGAGTGTTGAGTGTGTGTGTGTGTGTGTGTGTGTGTGTGTGTGTGTGTGAGAGAGAGGGAAAGAGAGAGAGAGAGAAATTGGTTGATTGATTTAAGGGTTCAGAATAGTTCTAAAACTACATAAGATATGGCTTCGGAAACCCTACAAAGTGAAATAATAAATACTGGTATAAAATAAGAATGGTTGCAGAAATATGCTATAAAACTATGATAATTGTTCAATGTCAGGTATATGAAACTGAAATCTAATGATTTATAAAAATATATTTTATCATAATAAAAGTTTGCCAGGGTGCTTAGGTGGCTCAGTCAGTTAAGTGTCCGCCTTCAACTCAGGTCATGATCCCATGGTCCTTGGTTCCAGACCCACATCCGGCTCCAGACTCAGCAGCGAGCCTGCTTCTCCCTCTCTTTCTCTCTGCTTGTGTTTTCTCTCTCAGTATCTCTCTCAAATAAATAAATAAATAAAAATTTTTAAAAATACAATGTTTGTCTTAGTCTTTGATAAATTAATCCTCATCACTTATATTTTAAAAAGTGAAACATCTCTCTAAAATGTTATTAGATATATAATTAGTCAAAATTAATTACATATCCATTTTCCTAAAATTTGCAATGATAGCTATCCTTTAAAACAGTAAGTTTTGTAGAATGTTCTCAGAAAAGAAGATACTAAAAGGTAATTCTGTGTCGTTGAAATCTAAATAACCCTATTTTTATGAGTCAGTCTCTAAATCTTTTCTACACTGAGAAAGGCTTGCCACTTTATTAATGGCTAATACCTGAGAATAATGTACAAAATTATTTTGGAAATTTCCCTTTTCTAGCTGCCTGATGAGCTGTTAAGACCGTTTTTCTGCAATTGATGTTATATTTAGTACTTGAAGAAGTCGTTGAACTGTTAGTTTCTAGTTATATATTACTATGGCAGTGCTTTCATTTTATCCGTACTTTTATTGGATATATTAAATGTCTGCAGTAGTTCTAGTTCAGTTACTGAAAAATGATGAAGTTTCTCATAATCCTTTTTATGGCTTTAAAAATCCTACAAATGGTAATCCTTGCTTGTCCTTTGATATGGCTAAACCAGTTAAATGGAATAACTGTAACAAGAAGAAATATTTATAATGAATTCTTTTCAAAAGCCTCATTTTTCTTTCATTGATGTCAGATAACAGAAATACAATGCAAAATTAAAGGTTCAAAGTTTTAGATTTTAAGAACTTGAATCAATAATACTGAAAAGACCATTAATAATTCTCATAATTACACAATATAAATACCCAAGAAAGATAAAGCAAGTCACTTTAAGGCTTGACTCCATAAAAGTTGATAACCGTGTGATTAAGGTCACTACACTGAATTTGAGGAAGCCATAAAAATGAAGTATATGTTCTCTTAAAAATATCAGAAGTAATCATTTGGGGAATAATCCTCAAAATGTCACTGTTTTGTGATGTGTGGAAGTGGCTCTAATTTAAATTCTGGACTGCTTATATGTAATTAGTCCCTAGCACCAAAAAAATTTCTTAAAAATTCTACATGATCATTAAAACCATTTCTCATTGTCTATCTACAGGTGACATTCTAATTTTCTTTAAATAATTTAAACTTTTATAGCTTCATGCAGGTAATTAATTTTCCTTTCACTTCTGAAAGGTTCTTGGTTCAGTGATTTCAAAACATATTATTATTGTGAAAACAACTTCATAATTAAACCAAAATAACCCAAGTAAGCAAAATCAACAACACATCATTTGGCTGGGCCAACCAGGGCTGGGTTTTCAGATTAATGAATCCACCAGAGAAATGATTCAGTTTGTGCCGAAAAAAGTTCATAGTATTCACACGTGCACAAGTTCAGGGTTCTTTTACAACAGGATGGATAAAAGAATTTATAAAATATAAATGTGACTTCCAATGCANTTTTATTTATTTGACAGAGATAGAGACAGCCAGCGAGAGAGGGAACACAAGCAGGGGGAGTGGGAGAGGAAGAAGCAGGCTCATAGCAGAGGAGCCTGACGTGGGGCTCGATCCCAGAACGCCGGGATCACGCCCTGAGCCGAAGGCAGACGCTTAACTGCTGTGCCACCCAGGCGCCCCTAAAATCTTTTTAATACTATGCTTCATGTTTATGTTTAAATAAATTGTTGCCTATGAGAACAAGTTGTTAGAATTTTATATTTGTCTTGAGTTAATGACTGATATAAAATTCACTCACATAATGTTGACTATAAAAAATAAAATGATAGTTGTCTTGACCTAGGTTATCTTCCATCTATCACTATGTTTTTCAAAAGCAGTTCTCAAGAATGTTATTTATAGTGCATACTAGCTGCTAGTAGAACTAATCTCCACTTTCATACCTATGAAGCTGTTTATTAAATCTATTTTCCAAAGGTGACTAGGCATCAGAAAGTCCTGGTGAGATATACCAATTACTAGGCTCCACCCATAATCACATTCTCAAGGGATGGGGCTAGGAAACTCTTTTTAAAAAAATGGCAGTAGTTGTTGTGGTCCATTTTAGTAAATACATTTAAAACATCTAGCTCTTCTAGATTTTTTTTCTCAGATATCTCTAGTATAAGGAGTGATGTTATTAGCTTTTCCCTTTGCAATTATTTTAATGTTGGACTTCATAAAATTATATGGGATATTAATCTTTTATAAAAGATTTTAACAAGTGTATATGAAAGCAAAAATATTTTTACATCTGTTAGGGTACTCTATTGCGTTTTGCTCTAAATTTGGCTTTTTACTCATTAGCCCAGAAGTGATCTTTTACACTGATGTATTATTTTAACTAAAACACATGCATACCAATATCACTTAATATTAACATTTCCCCATAATCTTGCATGCATATATGATATATACACACACACATATATAAGTATATATAAAACCCTTACTCCTCCTCTCTTCCATGACTTTGCTTGTGTAATTGCCCATTATTTTAACCTCCCCTTTCTTCTAGTTAACTCATTCCTATTCTTTAAACTTCAGTTTGTCCCACACTTGTTGCCCTTGTCTGTCAGTAACATTTATTCACAAATACTTAATTGCACATGATGTATGTGTGAGGCATCTGCTAAGTACGGACACAATGGATTCATAAACTTCTGCCAAAAGAGTTTATAGTTTAAGTAATCTTAATGACTTTATCTTTCTGGGCATTTTTTTTTGTCCTTATGTGTTATAAGTTATCCAGAACAATATTTCCAATATTTTCATTTCAAAGTACAAGGGGTTAAATTGACAAGGATGTTTTGGCATTAGAAAACAGGCTTTGAGGTTTTTCTACTACTGGCTCTTTGTATACTCAAGACCTTAAGCAGGTGATATTAGCATTCTTGTAACATATTCATACCATGGCCCACCTGCTGGGATATGTTCATGAAAAATTATCCTGTTACATTCTGAACACGTTTTTCTGAATATTTTCCATTGTTGTGGAAAGTTTCTCAATTTCAACAACTATTTTATTATTTATTTTAAAGATTTTATTTTTAAGTAATCTATACACCCAACATGCGGCTCAAACTTTTAACCCCAAGATCAGGAGTTGCACACTCTACCAACTGAGACAGCTAGATACCCCTATTCTACTATTTATTTTAATAGACGTTTCCAAATATAATCTAATATTGTCTTATGAATAATAACTTTTATTATATGATTTTGCTGTGGCTTTTCTTTGGCAACCTGTCATTTTTTTTCCCATTGTCCTTCTCTTTAGCACCTTCCTTATTTTCTTTACTTATTTCATTATTTATTGTGTCTTATTTGTTATAGATGGATAAACCAGAAAATAAAAAAATATTAAGAATTGTAGATTATGTAAGATTCAATAAAATTCTGGATAAAACCATGAAGAATTAGATATTTGGCTTTGGTACTGAGATATTTTATCATGCACTCTAAGACTGCTAAAACAGTTTAAATGCAACTATACTTCAAAGCTGTAAGCTGGACTGATCAGGGTTTCACTAGAAGCCTGACTTTTAAGCTATATCTTACTCATTTTCTCAGTCATTAACAAAAATTACTGTATGGCAAATTTATGTACCTATATTATAACCTCAGGGCCCCAAAATAAAAGGTTCTTAGGGGATTACAAATATCTCCAGAGAATGAAAGAGGGAAATGCCAGTTATAAATCATTTTAGCAACAGTTCTATATTATTAGCCACTTTCTCTGGTCTTCATGATAAAAGTCACTGTGAATTTTAGCAAAGGTTCTTTTTTACACGGTTCAGCCAAGCAGAAAGGTCTCAACTGCACTGTTAATCAGAATGAGTGGAAATAACCAATGTTAAAGAAATTATCCATTGGAGGCAAATGAACTCTGAGAAAATAATGGTGCCATCTGGTAAATAAGCTCCTCCTCAACTTCAAATACTACTCTACAAGTTGTATATCTTTCAAACATTTTATTTCCAGAGAATATTTATTCACTTCTTCATTATCAGATTATGAACAAGGCAATATAAGGCACTGCTAAAAGCTGGGATGAGTGGGACCCAAAAGAATCTATTTCCTTCTATCACCATAATTTCACTTTATCAAAAGCCCAGGCCTATAGCACATGCTGAGAAAATAGCCACAAATCTGCTGCTCGCCTCGCCAACAAATTGACTTTTTGCCAACTCAATATTAACTGCATTCACTTAAGATTCTCCCCCTCCCAAGAAAGTTATCTTCCCTCAAGAAAAAAAAAAAGTGAATTGGCTGTTGTTTTTATGCTGATTTCCTTCCCAGTGAAATGAGTGTAAAAACCTACATTGCAAAATACATCAATAAATCTAGTCCTAAGAAACATAATAATAATTAAAACATGGATTCTCTCCAGATGACAGTAATTTTACTGAATCACCTAAAAAAGACGCTGAAACGATGAATGAGACATAACTTCTAATACAAAGTAGATATGACATTTTGAAATCAAACAGACAAATGTAAAATTAAAACAAGTGATTGTCTTTTTTAAAAGAAGAACTAATTCAAATATTTTAAGAAAATAAAATGGATGAAGTAACTTTTCCCTGGACTCAAAGAGGAATTTAGTAAATTGGAAGCTAACATTGAGGAATTTTTTCAGAGTCTCCTGTTGAGAAACATTTATTTTAAGAGACATGGAAGACAGATCAGAAGTTGTACCATGTATCCAAAAGCATTATCAGAATAAGATAAGGAAGTGGATGAAAGAAACACAGTATATCAGGAGATAATTGAAAAGAATGTTCCAGAATTAAAGAATATTAAGTGTTTGTAGAATGAAGATGTACTTGGAATTTTGATCAGGATGCATTTAAAATATAGATATGCTGGCATGAAGCTGATAAATATCATGCAAAAGGAAAAGTCTAAATAGCTTTCAGAGTGAAAAAGACTTAACTACGATGGGAACAGTAACATTGTCATCATCAACACCAATGGACATTAAAGGCAACGGAAAAACAAACAAACAAACAAACCTGCCAATATAGGTTTTTAACCCCAGGCAACTTTCCATCCAGGGAAGGGAGTAAAATACAAACATTTTTAAGAATGCAAATGCGAAGAACTTACCACACACAGACCATTCTAAGTCAACAGCAATAACAAAACAAAAACAAACCCATTATAATACATACTTAAACAATAACAAGAATTTTAAAAGCAGATAAATGGTACAAAACAAACATCGAGCACAGAATTCAGGGAAAATAAATTGATAATCACCTGATGGAAAAAAGTACTGATGTGTTTACATATGCATTTTAGGAAAATGTTTAAACAAAAACTCTTAACAACACAATGGCAGTGGTCAGAAAAGGGTCAAAATATGCTAAAGCTCTTACCAAAGGAACATAGAAAAATTACAGTTTTGTACAAAAATATTTAGATAAATACTGAGAGGTAGTATTAAATTTCATGTTTTAAAGAATTACAATTTAAGAATAAGTATTTAAAATATCATGCAAAGCTCCAACCAAACAGGTAGAAATAATAGGGAATACAGAAAGTTTAATAAAACAGAAGGCAGAGGATAGGGACAAAACTAACAAACCAAAATGATGATAAATAGAAAATATGAAGTCAAATAACATAAATAATTTTTTAAAAAGTACTCATAACCAGTGGTATTTCAGGAGAAAGTTTCTTTCCCACATGCTACGATTCCTTAACTGAGAACGTAGTTCAGTTCTTATGAATACACATCTTTGGGGCACCTGGGTGGCACAGTCAGTTAAGCTTCTGACTCCTGGTTTTGGTTCAGGTCCTGATCCCAGGTTTGTGAGATCGAGTCCCCCTGTTGGGCTCTGTGCTCAGTGCAGAGTCTACTTAAGACTCTCTTTCCCTCTCCCTCTGTACGTTTACTCTCTCTCTCTCAAATTAATAAATAAATCTTTAAAAAATAAAAACAAATAAATACTATCTTCTTTCTTTCTCTGTACTCATTCAACCTGTTTACTCCTCTTTACCTACTCACAAAGAATAATTTGGACATGCTTGCCTTGGTTGTTCCCTTTTTATTTTTGTTTTTGTTTTTAGAGTTATCGCAGCCATTAAGATTAAGCTACTCCAGGCCAATACTGTCATTTCCAGGTGGGAATTTTACCTAATTATAGGGTTCAATGTTAGGAAACCCATATTGGCTCTCTTACTTAAACTGTGTCCTCAGTACCAGATTTTATCACATTATTTTATTTCTCAATTCTTCCATATCTCCAATAGGAAATGGAATGATATTTATCAGGATCCTTCAAAGGACTCCTAAAAATAGGCACAAATTAAATTCACCGATTATTGGAAAGCTTATAATATATTATACTTTTAAAAATTCTAGGGGTGCCTGGGTGGCTCAGTCCATTAAGTGTCTGCCTTCAGCTTGGGTCATGATCTCAGGGTCCTGAGATCAAGCCAATCATGGGGTTCCCTCTCTCTCTGCCCCTCTCCCCAGCTCATGTGTTCTCTCTCTCTCTTTATCTCTCAAATAAATAAAATATTTTTAAAAAGTCAGACTTTCCCTCATTCTTAAAAATAAAAAATTCTAGCAATATGCTGCTTAAAAAGCAACAAAACTCAAAGAAAACTAATGGAATAAAATATTATTAATAAATTGAAATATTAGCAATGAAAGAAATGAAATGGGCATTCCCTACAAATTCTGTTGAGTTTGCCCCTAAGCCTCATGAACTCTAATAGATAGCTTCTCTTTTATTCTTGTAATCCAGAAGAAGAAAATATTGTTAAAATAGTCTCCTAATTTGTTAAAACGGTTTTTCCTATTTTCCATTTGTCCAAAACATTCATATAGAGGTTTTCTCTCTGCCTCCAGAATGGTGTATCACTAATTGGTACTATTTGTTCAGCTTGGGTTCTGGACTGAACAGTCCTGTGGAGTAGAACCACAGCTGACCTGCCACTGGGTCCATCAAATATGAGAGAGAAATAAACCTCTGTTGTTTTTTAAGCTACTGAGTTATGGTTTTTTTTTTCCCCTTTCTTTTCCTCATCCTTTCCTCTTCCTTTCCCTTTTCCTTCCCCTCTCCCTTCTTCCCCAGCTCTCCCTCTTCACGCTTCTCTTCTTCCTTCTTTTATTAATGCAATTGTATATAGCAAAATAGACAATTTATTTAACTTTAAATGTTTGGAAAGTAATACAATGTGATATTTGAGATATATAAAAATGTAATTTAAAAATTTTGGAAATGATGAATGTGTGGAAGTAGATGGGGAGAGGCACCTAGCAGGTCATAACATCTCAGTTTTATCTTTAGTGTTTAATTAAAATTAATGATCCAAATATATTAAAGATTTGGTGAAATACTAAGACACATAATTATTCTTTATTCTCTATTCTTGTACAAAATATTTCACAATAGATATGTTTTTAATAGAAAGTAGTCCATTTCTTTCATTGAAATTTTAGGGATGATAGATAAGAGCATTTAGGAACTGCCCTCCAATCACACTTGAGGCAGTCTATGCAATAAACTGAAGATTGGCTCCAGAATTAAACATCTGAATTCAAGCCCAGGTGCCACCATTTATCTGTCTGATTCCTTTGAGCCTTAGTTTCCCCATGGCTTGATGAGAGATAGAGATGTGGTTTAGAGTTGTTCTAATTATTAAAATGGAATGCTTCCTCTTCAATGCCTGAGTATACAGTAATTTTAACTGCTGAAGATATATTTGTTTTCACTTCTCTCTCTCAAATATTATGTTCTCATATTAGATCAGTTTTACTTTAGAGAATACAAGCAGCTTAGATGATAATTCAGCCTTAATATTGGGTGGAACAGCTATGGAAAGGATTTATGAGAATTATTTCAGCTTTAAAATGAAAGTCTGACTCACTACTTAAAAAATATTATCTTATTAATATAATTTCTGATTTTTTTAAATCAGAGGTTGCTAAACATTTTCCATAAAGACCAGATAGTAAATATTTTCAACTTTGCAGGTTATCTGGCTTATGCTGCAACAACACAGTTCTGCTGTTGAAATGCAAAAGCAGCCACAGAAAAAATTAAATGAATGGGCATGGCTGAGCTTCAAATAAAACTTTAATCAGGGACCCTTTAAATATCAATTTCATTTAATTTTCACCTATCGTCAAATACTTTCTTTTTTGTTTCTACAACTAACCACAATTATAAGAAACATTTTTAGCCTACAGGCCATGTAAAAACAGATGGAGGGCTGCATTTGACATGGAGGCCTTAGTTGGCTGACCCTAATGTTAATATGTATGTAACATGTAATGCAGATGGTCTATAATCCCAATCATTCGGTTCTTGAGAAGAACTCTATTATAGAGTTGGCTCTTGAACAACATGGGTCAGAACTGTGTGGGTCCACTTACACCCAAATTTTTTTCAATAAATGTATGGGAAAATTTTTTGGAGATTTGTGACAATTTGAAAAACTCAAGAGATGAACCACATAGTCTAGAAATACTGAAAAAATTAAGTGAAAGGTATGTCATGAATGCATAAAATATATGTAGATGCAAGTCTACTTTATCATTTACTACCATAAAATATACACAAATCCGTTATAAAGAGCTCAAATTTATCAAAACTTACACAAACATTTAAAGAACATACAAGGCACCATTTGCCGTTGAGAGAAATGTAAACAAATGTAAAGATGTGGCATTAAATCATAACTGCATAAAATTAACTCCAGTAAATACTGTACTACTTCTGTAATAATTTTGTAGCCACCTCCTGTTGCTATTGTGGTGAGCTCAAGTGTTGTGAGTATTGCTTAAAATGCCGTGATACTAATCATCTCCCCATGAGCAGTTCATCTCTGCAGTAAATTGCATATTGCTGTAAAAAAATCTCTTGTGGTTCTCGTGTATTTTTCATCATGTTTAGTGCAATACCATAAATCTTGAATAACACCACGAGACCTACATAAAGTGCCACTAGTGATCCTGGAAGTGCTCCCAAGAAACAGAGAAAAGTCAAGGTAAAGTTAAATTCTTGATATGTTCTACAGATCGAGGTCTGTAGCTGCAGTTGCCTGCCATTTCAAAATAAATGAAACCAGTGTTAAGGACCATTGTAAAAAAAGAAAAGAGAATTTGTAAAGTTGCTACTCAGCTACACCAGCAGGTGTGAAAGCCTTGCACTTTTTATGAAATACCTTTTTATCTCGTATTGAAAATGCAGCTTTTATTTGGGTGCAGGATTGCTATAAGAAAGTCCTATCTATAGATTCCAATGTGATTCGACAAAAGGTGAAGTCATTATACAATTTAAAGCGAAAAGAAGGTGAAAGATCTAAGGCTGGAGAATTTAATGCTAGCAAAGGATGGTTTGATAATTTTAGAAAGAGGTTTGGGTTAAAATATGTCAAGATAACAGGAGAAGCAGCTTTTGCTGTGAAGAGGTAAAAGATGAGTTCCCACATGTCTTTAAGAAAATCACTGAGGAACAAGGATAATTGCCTGAACAGTTTTCTAAAGCAGATGAAAGTAACTTATTGTGGAAAAAAATGCCACAAAGGACAATTAGTAAGGAAGAGAATCAAGCATCAGGACTTAAGGTTTGGAGGGATAGGTTAACTCTACAGTTTCGTGCAAATGCAGTCAGGTTTATGATGAGGACTGTCTCTATCTATAAAGCTACTAACCCCCCGGCAGTGAAAGGAAAAGATAAACACAAGCTGCCAGTCTTTTGGTTGTACAATAGGAAGGCCTGGACAACGAGAACTTTTTTTCTGGTTGGTTCTATCAATGCTTTGTCCCTGAAGTCCAGAAGTATCTTGCTAGTTAGGGTCTGCTTTTAAAAGGTCTATTGATATTGGAAAATGCTCCTGGGCATCCAGAATCCCATGAGTTTAACACTGAAGTTATCAAAGTGGTCTACTTGTGCCCAAACAGAACATCTATAATTCGGCCTCTAGATCAGGAAGTCATAAGACCTTTAAGGCTCATTCAACACTGTGGAAGAGAACCCCAAGAGAGAGAACATTAGGAAAGTCTTGAAGGATTACACCATTAAAGATGCCATTGTTCTTATAGAAAAACACATGAAAGGCACCTGGGTGCCTCTGGGGATTGAGTGTCTGACTCTTGATTTTGTCTAAGGTCACGGTCTCAGGGTCATGAAATCAAGCCCTGCATCTGGCCATGCACTCAGCAGGGAGTGTGTTTGAGATTCTCTCACTCCTTCTCTCCCTACCCACTGTGCATGCTCTCTCTCAAAAATAAATAAATAAATATTTAAACGAAAAAAAAAAAAAAAGAAAACACGTGAAACCCACCAAGCCCCAAACAATAAATTCCTGTTGGAGAAAACCGTGTCCAAATTTCATGCATGATTTCGTAGGATTTATGATGGAGCCAATCAAGGAAATCATAAAAGAGATTGTGGATATAGCAAAAAAGGTGGGGTTATATGTATGTGAAGGGTTTTAAGATGTGGACCTTGTAGAAATTCAAGAGCTAATACATACCACACTAGAGGAATTAACAGAAGACAACTTGGTGGAGATGAGTGATTCCGAACCAGTGCCAGATGATAAGGAAGTTGTACGAGAAGCAGTGCCAGAAAACTGACATTAGACAGTGTGGCAGAAGGGTTCTGATTGTTCAAGACTGCTTTTGACCTCTTTTACATCATGGACCCTTCAATGATATGGGCACTGAAACCAAAGGGAATGGTGGAAGAAGGATTGGTACCACACACAAACATTCTTAGAGGAATCAAAAGTGAAAAAGTCACACATCCATTATATCTATAGATTACACTGAGGCCGCCTGCCTCTCTTGCCTCCTCTTCCACTTCGTCCACCTCTGAGACAGCAAGACCAACTCCTCTTCCTTGTTTCCCACAGCCTGCTTAACCTGGTGATGACGAGGATGAAGACATTTGTGATGATCCATTTCCACCTAAGGAATGGTAAACAATCACCACACCATACAGTTAATAAACTTATCTGTTGTGCATGTGCACGAGGGTCTTCATGTGAAAATGTAATAACTGGATGGCGAGAATCATATGAGATGTTTTTGTGTCATCATCATCATCATCGCCTAAGTAGTCATTGTGTGGAATACAATGTGCAAGACTTGTATGGAAGTGGATTGCCTACCATTACATAGGCATAAGGTGAGTGATTTTTAATATAAAATTACTAATATGTTACTTTTCTTACTGTCTTATAACTTCGCTTTCAAGGAATTACATTACTATTCAAATGCCTCTCATAATTGGAGAAACTGTGTTATCAGCCTATCATCATAGGGAAATGATTTTTAAAGAAAATATAATAATGTTTCCAATACTGTACTGTCAATATGACTATAACATATGCCATTAAAATTTTTCTAATGATTCATTTGTTAGTGTGTAGCCTAGACTACTGTGAAGCAATTGTATCAATTACATGAAGCCACCAAAAAGCAATCATACGGCTGTTTCTTCATTATCAATACATGGATCATTATATTTGTAAACAAATATGAATTTTCTTTTCATATTATCTTTTCATTTTTGATGTCTAGAGTTAGTAATATGCATAGCATCTACAGTGTTTTATATCTTATAATATTGATGTAGTTATTGACAATTCTTATAAACAGATGATGTAAAATTATGTTATCGATAAATATAGTACAGCATTATAAGTGCATTTTCTCTTTCTTATGATTTTCTAATAACATTTTCTTTTCTCTAGATTACTTTATTGTAAGAATACAGTATATAATACATGTAACATGCAAAATATGTGTTAAAATGACTGTTTATGTTAGTAGTAGGACTTTCAGTCAATAGTACACTATTAGTATTTAAGTTTTGGGGAAGTCAGAAGTTATACATGGATTTTCAACTGTGTAGGGGGTTGGCACTGCAAGAGTTGTTCAAGAGTCTACTGTACATACAATCTCATCTCTGTGCTTCTAGTTGTGTTGCATTTTTATACTTTTTTTTTTTTTTTTTTTTTTTTTTTTTTTTTTTTTTTTTAGAGAGAGAGTGTGTGAGTGGGGCAGAGAGAGAGGGAGAGAAAGAATCCTAAGCAGGCTCCACACCCAGCACAGAGCCTGATACCTGGGGCTCAATATCATGACTTTGAGATCATGACATGAGCCAAAAATCAAGAGTCCAACACTTAACCAACTGAGCCACCCAGACACCCCTCTGGTCATATTACTTTAAGTTACAATATAAATTCTATTAAAGATTACTGGATATTGCCTTGTTGCATTACACTGGATAATTTTTTGAAAATGGTAATTTACTTCAAAATGTCATATTTGAGTTTCCTCAGTTGAAAATATCTGTTTGTCCTGGTCTCAGCCTATCAAGAACCAATGTTGCGGCTAGACCAGCTTCTTGGTCTTGTTATAATTCCAAGATGCCCTTCAGCAATAACTATCAGGAAACTTTGGAAAAAAAAAAGAGGTTTATTACTTACAGGTCCTGAAGCACTTGGCACACCTGGGGCCACATAGCAACATGGTGGTTGTAAGGAAAGAAATCATGGGCATGGGGTTATGCTTTTACTGGGGTCCAGGGTCGGGGCCTAGGATTTTGTGGGCTCACTCTACATTGGTGAATTTAAAACATGAGAGCAGGAATTTAAAGCCAGGGAAGATCAAAACAAGCGGCCCAAGTGGTCAGTCACTGAAATCAACCAGATCTCTAAAACAAAAGTTCCTCAGTGAGGGTTATATGGCCTGGCTCTTCATCTAGTCCTGTGGCTGGTAACAGTGTTTAATCAAGGTAACCATCTTTAAGTGGATGGCTGGGCAATCAAAGCTTATGTCAGATACTAGCATTAAAAGAAGGAAAAAAAAAAAAAAACAGCTGTCAGGGTTTACAATAAAATGTCGAAGTATTTTAAATCTAACTGAATAATTTAATTATTTTTAGATTCTCTGGTTTTATCATGCTGAGCTTTATTTAATATTTGCCCTCCTGAACCACTGAGTTTTATATCCTGTTAATTAGCTGCCTGATTTCATAATCCAAAATAGCTCCAGTATAGACCAGACCAGAATAGAAAACTTTAAACGAAGTTTTATAACATTCTGCCCACCGAGATGATCTTTCTCAGCTAATGATTTCTGAGTGTTTAGTTCTCTTTTTTCTCCCAGTATTTGCTACACTTTCATTTATAAATTAGCACTGTAGAAGAGGTTATCTAGTCATATTTTTTTATTTAGGTAGTAATTTTATTTTTTTTCTAATGTGAAAAAATTTTGTATATAAAAAACACATTGTAACAAAAATGTAGCTGGAAAATTTTTTTTTAAAGATTTTATTTATGTATTTGAGGGAGAGCACGCATGAGAGAGCATGAGAGAGAGAGAGAGGGCATAAGCTTGGAGTGGGGGACAGAGGAAGAGGGGGAGAGAGAGAGAGAGAAGCAGACTCCCCACCGAGCAGGGAGCCTGACTTGGGGCTTGATCCCACCAATGCAGGACTATACCTGAGCCAAAGGCAAACGCTTAACCAACTAAGCCATCCAGGTGCCCTGGAAAGGTTTCTTTAAAGAGTTTGTATTCCCTCAAATCATTAATATTTGTATTTGTTCTATTTGTTGTTCATTATATAAGGAGATTGTATTTTGCATGGAAATTGATGTCTCTCTAAAAATATTTAAATTTTTAGTTTTAATTTTCACTTAGTCATTTTCCTTATGTAGAATTTTTGCTTTTACATAGTGAGAGCACATTTTGTTAAAATTTCATATTGCATTTATATTGTAGGTTTAAAATTTTTACATTGATACGAGCAACAATTCATTAGCAAACTATAAGCTTCAAATGAAATATTAAAAATTAAGAGATATTTAGAAGGTATTAAGAATTCATAAAATTTTTACATTGATACGAGCAACAATTCATTAGCAAACTATAAGCTTCAAATGAAATATTAAAAATTAAGAGATATTTAGAAGGTATTAAGAATTCATTAGTTTTTTTTTTTTTAAAGATTTTATTTATTTATTTGACAGAGATAGAGACAGCCAGCGAGAGAGGGAACACAAGCAGGGGGAGTGGGAGAGGAAGAAGCAGGCTCATAGCAGAAGAGCCTGATGTGGGGCTCGATCCCATAACGCCAGGATCACGCCCTGAGCCGAAGGCAGACGCTTAACCGCTGTGCCACCCAGGCGCCCCAAGAATTCATTAGTTTTAATTTTTAAACACTTTACTAATGAAGATTTTTTAAGAACTTTACTAATAAAGCTAAGTGTTCTGTTAACTTTGTGGAAGTGAAAGAAAAGTGAAACGTAAACCTAAATTAAATTGGCTTTATTTTTATATCAATCATCTCTCTTCCTCTTTGCTTTCCTGAATGTTTTAATCATTTCTGAAGAGGGAAACTAAGAAGATGTAGTCAATTTAAGTTAACAGCTGGGATGATATAAATGCCCCAGTATTTCCAATAAACCTAGAGGTATAGTTGGCAAAGTGTGGTCCATGAATACACAGGAGTCTTTGATTCCTTTTCAAGAGATCTGTGAGGTCAAAACTATTTTCATAATAATACTAACATGTTTGCCTTTTTTTCTTTTGTTGGCATTTTCACAAACATGAAAAAAATAATGATGGGAAAAACTACTGTCCTTTAGAATGGAACACTGCAGTGACAGCAAACTGAACTGGTAGTCTGTATTGTTCACTTTCTTTTTTAAAATATTTTTTATTATATTATGTTAGTCACCATACAATACATCCCTGGTTTTTGATGGGAAGTTCGATGATTCATTAGTTGCATATAACACCCAGTGCACCATGCAATATGTGCCCTCCTTACTACCCATCACCAGCCTATCCCATTCCCCGACCCCCCTCCCCTCTTACGCCCTCAGTTTGTTTCTCAGAGTCCATAGTCTCTCATGCTTCATTCCCCCTTCTGATTACCCCCCCTTTCTTTATCCTAGTTGTTATGTTCCATAAATGAGAGAAACCATATGATAATTGTCTGTCTCTGCTTGACTTATTTCACTTAGCATTATCTCCTCCAGTGTCGTCCATGTTGCAGCAAATGTTGAAAAATCATTCTTTCTGATAGCTGAGTAATATTCCATTGTATATATGGACCACAACTTTTTTTTTTTAAAGATTTTATTTATTTATTTGACAGAGAGAGAGACAGCCAGCGAGAGAGGGAACACAAGCAGGGGGAGTGGGAGAGGAAGAAGCAGGCTCATAGTGGAGGAGCCTGACGTGGGGCTTGATCCCATAACGCTGGGATCACGCCCTGTGCCGAAGGCAGATGCTTAACCACTGTGCCACCCAGGCGCCCCNATTCCATTGTATATATGGACCACAACTTCTTAATCCAGTCATCTGTTGAAAGGCATCTCGGCTCCTTCCACGATTTAGCTATTGTGGACAAAGCTGCTATGAACACTGGGGTGCATATGGCCCTTCTCTTCACTATGTCAGTATCTTTGGGGTAAACACCCAGGAGTGCAATGGCTGGATCACAGTTTAGCTCAATTTTTAACTTTTTAAGGAACTTCCACACTGTTTTCCAGAGTGGCTGTACCAACTTGCATTCCCAC
Source organism: Ailuropoda melanoleuca (assembly GCF_002007445.2). Lineage (NCBI taxonomy): Eukaryota > Metazoa > Chordata > Mammalia > Carnivora > Ursidae > Ailuropoda > Ailuropoda melanoleuca. The sequence goes on along the minus strand of NC_048220.1, from coordinate 59,838,101 downwards.
CAACAATGTAGGAGGGATCCCCTTTCTCCACATCCTCTCCAGCAATTGTTGTTTCTTGCCTTGTCGATTTTTGCCATTCTAACTGGTGTAAGGTGGTATCTTAGTGTGGTTTTNTGGTATCTCAGTGTGGTTTTGATTTGAATTTCCCTGATGGCTAATGATTTTGAACATTTTTTCATGTGTCTGTTAGCCATTTGTATGTCATCATTGGAAAAGTGTCTGTTCATATCTTCTGCCAATCTTATGATTTGTTTGTTTCTTGCGTATTGAGTTTGAGAAGTTCTTTGTAGATCTTGGATACAAGTCTTTCATCTGTAGTATCATTTGCAAATATCTTCTCCCATTCCATGGGCTACTTCTTAGTTTTTTTGACTGTTTCCTTGGCTGTGCAGAAGCTTTTTATCTTGATGAAGCCCCACAAGTTCATTTTATCTTTTGTTTCTCTTGCCTTTGGAGATGTGTCATGAAAAAGGTTGCTTTGGCCGATGTCATAGAAGTTGTTGCCTATGTTCTCTTCTAGAATTTTGATAGATTCCTGTCTCACATTGAGGTCTTTCATCCATTTGGAGTTTATTTTTGTGTATGGTGTGAGAGAGTGGTCAAGTTTCATTCTTTTGCATGTAGCTGTCCAATTTTCCCAGAACCATTTATTGAAGAGACTGTCTTTTTTCCAAGGATGTTTTTTCCTGCTTTATCAAAGATTAGTTGCCCAAGGAGCCGAAGAATCCATTTCTGGGTTCTCTATTCTGTTCCATTGGTCGATGTGTCTGTTTTTGTGCCAGTACCATGCTGTCTTTGTGATCACAGCTTTGTAGTACAGCTCGAAATCCGGCATTGTGATGCCCCCAGCTTTGTTTTTCCTTTTCAACAGTTCCTTGGAGATTCTGGGCCTTTTCTGGTTCCATACAAATTTAAGGACTATTTGTTCCAGTTCTTTGAAAAATGTCCTCGGTATTTTGATCGGGATAGCATTGAAAGTGTAGATTGCTCTGGGTAGCATGGACATTTTAACTATGTTAATTCTTCCAATCCATGAGCATGGAATATTTTTCCATCTTTTTGTGTCTTCTTCAATGTCTTTCAAGAGTGATTTATAGTTTCTAGAATATAGGTCCTTAAGTCTCTGGTTGAGTTAATTCTAAGTGTAACGTATGGTTTTTGGTGTTATTGTAAATGGGATGGATTCCCTAATTTCTCTTTCTTCAGTCTCGTTATTCGTGTATAGAAATGCAACTGATTTCTGGGCATTGATTTTGTATCCTGCCACCTTACTGAATTGTTCTATAACTTCTAATAGTTTGGGAGTGGATTCCTTTGGGTTTTCCATATAGAGTATCATGTCATCTGCAAAGAGAGACAGTTTGACTTCTTCTTTGCCGATTTGGATACCTTTGATCCCTTTTTGTCTTCTGATTGCTGTTGCAAGGACTTCTAGTACTATGTTGAATAATAGTGGCAAGAGTGGGCATCCTTGTCGTGTTCCTGATCTTAAGGGAAAGGCTTCGAGCTTTTCCTCATTGAGAATGATATTTGTTGTAGGCTTTTCACAGATGGCTTTTATGAGATTGAGAAATGTACCCTCTATTCCTACACTCTGAAGGGTTTTAATCAGGAAAGGATGCTGTATTTTGTCAAATGCTTTTTCTGCATCAATTGAGAGGATCATATGGTTCTTGAGTCTTTTCTTGTTGATATGATGTATCACATTGATTGATTTGCGAGTGTTGAACCATGCTTGCATCCCAGGTATGAATCCCACTTGGTCATGATGGATAATCCTTTTAATGTACTGTTGGATTCTATTAGCAAGGATCTTGTTGAGGATTTTGGCATCCATATTCATTAGAGAAATCGGTCTGTAATTCTCCTTTTTGATGGGGTCTTTGCCTCGTTTGGGGATCAAGGTAATATTGGCCTCAGAATGAATTTGGTAGCTTTCCTTNGTTGAACCACCCTTGCATCCCAGGGATGAATCCCATTTGGTCATGATGGATAATCCTTTTAATGTACTGTTGTATTCTATTAGCCAGGATCTTGTTGAGAATTCTAGCATTCATATTCATTAGAGAAATCGGTCTGTAATTCTCCTTTTTGATGGGGTCTTTGCCTCGTTTGGGGATCAAGGTAATATTGGCCTCAGAATGAATTTGGTAGCTTTCCTTTTCTGTTTCTATTTTTTGAAATAGCTTTAGGAGAATAGGTATTATTTCTTCTTTGAATGTTTGGTAGAATTCCCCAGGAAAACCGTCTGGGCCTGGAGTTTTATTATTTGGAAGGTTGTTTATCACTGACTCAATTTCTTCATAGTTAATTGGCCTATTTAAGAAATCTATTTCTTCCTGTTTCAGTCTTGGTAGTTTATAAGTTTCCAGGAAGGCCTCCATCTCTTCCAGATTGCTTAGTTTATTGGCATAAAACTGTTGATAAAAGTTTCTAATAATCCTTGCAATTTCAATGGTGCTGGTCGTGACCTCTCCCTTTTCAGTCATAATTTTAATAATCTCAGTCCTTTCTCTTTGTTTTTGGACAAGTTTTGCCAGTGGTCTATCAATTTTATGGATTCTCTCAAAGAACCAGCTTCTAGTCCTGTTGATCTGCTCTACTGTACTCCTGGTTTCTAATTCATTGATTTCTGCTCTAATCTTGATCAACTGCTTTCTTGTGCATGGATTAGGCCTGTCCCTCTCTTGCTGTTCCAGTTTCTTGAGGTGAGAATATAGAAACTGCATTTTAGATTTTTCTATTCTTTTGAGTGAGGCTTGGATGGCTATGTATTTCCCCCTTAGGACTGCCTTTGCAGTATCTCATAGATTTTGGACTGTTGTGTTTTTATTCTCATTGGTCTCCATAAATTGTTTAAATTGATTTTTGATTTCCTGGTGTACCAAGTCATTCCTGAGCAGGATGGTTCTTACTCTCCAAGTGTTTGAGTTTCTTCCAAATTTTTCCTTGTGGTTGAGTTCCAGTTTCAAACCGTTGTGGTCTGAGAATATGCAGGGAATAATTTCAGTCTTTTGGTATCAGTTGAGACCTGTTTTGTGACCCAGAACATGGTTTATTCTTGAGAATGTTCCATGGGCATTAGAATAGAATGAGTATTCTTTGGTTCTGGGGTGTAGTGTTCTATATATATCTATGAGGTCCAACTCGTCGAGTATGGCATTCAAAGCTCTTGTTTCTATGCTGGTTTTCTGCTCCGGTGCTCTGTCTATTGCAGATAATGGAGTGTTGAGGTCCCCTACTATTAACGTATTTTTATCTATATGTCTCTTTATTCTTGCTAAGAGTTGGCTTGTGTATCTTGCTGCTCCCCTCTTGGGGGCATAGATAATTATAATTGTCATATCCACTTGTTGAATACATCCTTTAAGAGTAATATAGTGTCCTTCTGTATCTCTAACAACAGTTTTTAGTTTAAAATCTGATCTGTCTGATATGAGAATTGCTACCCCAGCTTTCTTTTGAGGACCATTGGCGTGAAAGATGGTATTCCATCCCTTTACTTTCAGTCTGGATGTATCTTTAGGTTCAAAATGAGTCTCTTGTAGACAGCAAATGGATGGGTCATGTCTTTTTATCCAATCTGCAACCCTGTTGCGTTTTATGGGAGCCTTTAGGCCATTCACATTGAGACTGAATATTGAGAGATATGATTTTAATGATGCCATGTTGCCAGTAATGTTTTTGTTTCTATCAATTGTGAGTTCTTGTTCTGCATCACTCTTGGGGCCTTTTTACTTTTATAGAACCCCCCTTAATATCTCCTGTAGGGCTGGTTTTGTGGTTACGAAATTGGTCAATGACTGGCGATTCTGGAAGGTCTTTATCTCTCCATAAATTCTGAATGACAACCTTGCTGGATAAAGGATCCCTGGCTGCATGTTTTTCTCTGAAAGAGCTTTAAAAATGCCCCCCCCAACCCTCTCTCTCACTCCAGGTCTGTGTAGACAGGTCTGCCGTAATTCTGATACCTTTGCCTTGGTACGTGAGAAATTTCTTTGCCCTGGCCACTTTCAATACTGTATCCTTGGATGTAATATTTGCAAATTGCACTATAACGTGACGTGGCATAGGTTTGTCATGGTTGAGCTTGGGAGGGGTCCTCTCTGCCTCTTGGACACGAATGCTTGTTTCCCTTGCTAGATTAGGGAAGTTTTCAGCTACAATTTGTTCAAATATCTCTTCTAGATCTCTGTTTTTCTCCACCCCCTCGGGGATGCCAATGATTCTGACATTGGAACCTTTCATTGAGTCAGTAATCTCCCGTAACCTACATTCTGAGAATGGATTTTTTTGAGCCCAGATTCTATTTTAGCTTTCTCTTCTACTAACCCATCCTCCAATTCACTGGTACATTCTTCTGCCTCATTCACCCAGGCCCTCAGAGCCTCTAGTTTTGACTGCATTTGGCTCATTGAATTTTTAATTTCTTCCAGATTCGCTCTCATTTCCGCCCGTAGAGATTCTATAATCTCATTAACATTTTCGTTAATACTTTTTTCAAGTCTACACATCATCTTGACCATTGTTACTCTGAATTCCATTTCTGATAATTTGGTTATATCCATATTCATTAGTTCTGTGGCAGAGGCCAGACTCATTGTCTTTTCTTTGCTGGGGGGGATTTCTCTTTCTCATCATTCTGATAAGGAGAGGTTGCGGGGTTGTCTAGAGCCCAAATTATTGACCGGAACCCAGGCCGTGTGCCCTTGTTTTATAGGGATCTTAGGGATGTGGGCTTCTTGATTTTTCAGCCTGCCTTCTGGGGAGGGGCCTGTCACACCGATACTCAGGCAACCCTGTTTTGGGTAGAGTCTCTGTGTCCCCTGCAAGGGGGGATGGGGATGGGCACACTGTGAGCTGGTATTTCCAGGCTTTTGTTCTCTGGCGGCTTTCCTTCATGGTTTGCTGTGCCTCTTCTGAGAGTCAGAACAGCAACGGCCGAATCTTAGCCTTTGTCTCAGAACAGAGGGATCGCGGACCGCTCTCCACTGATGTTCTGGCCACTTTAGCTCTGTTTCTGTTGGTGCTGCTCAACCCTGCAGTGTCCTGGGATGTGTGCCCCACACCCGGCGTCTCAGCCCTCACTTCCAGGGCCGGGCGTCTCTGTAAATTTGTGTTTATAACACTGCCAGCCACCAGCTGCCAGCCTCCCCCACATGCTTAGAGCTCCCAGTCTCAGTCTGGTTCCAGTGAGTGCACCGGAGCTCCGTTTCAGTCTGGTTGTGTGCGTTCCCCACTCACGTTCTCAATCTGCTCTCTCGCGGGTGCCGGTCCACGAGTCCGGCCGCTCCCCGTGCAGGTGGCTACCGCTTCCCGGCGCCCGAATGCGCTGGCTCCCCGCTTCGTACCTCGATACTCAGCGCTGGAGATGTTCATTTGTAGAGATCTAGATGTATCTTCCTGCGTCTCATGTTGATTCTGTGGATGTTCAGGATGGTTTGGTGCCTATCCAACTCGACTCAGGGGACCGGCTGAAAAAGGGGTCCCCTACTCCTCCGCCATCTTAACTCCTCCTAGCCCTGTATTATTCACTTTCATACATACAAAACCTTTAAAAAATATTAGTTTATTTAAGAATAACCTTGATGAAAAATAAAAGTATTAGTTTTATTACATCTTGACTCTTCATTCCATGTCTTTTTAATATTCTTTGTGTCAAAATGAGAAATACACATAAACGCGTGCAAAGCACTTCAGTACTCAAGTGTTTATTGATGGGGTTGCAGTTGTATGCTGAAGCCAACTTATCCTAGCCCACAAGAGCAGACTGTACACCTCTTTTGCCTATTGCATGTATGTTCACAAACACAGAAATGTTTGAAATAACCCATGATAGGAGAATTTATACCACAGACACTGGTAAACACTATACTTCATAGCCATAATTTTGGCTTCAATTAAAAAGACAACACCAACTGTTGGCAAGGACAGAGCAACTGAACCACTTATATTTTGCTGACGGAAATATAAAAATGTACAACCCTGTTGAAAAACAGTTAGGCAGTTTTTCATACAGGTCTTATAAAGGACCTAGGAATTCCATTTTCTAAGTTTATACCCAAAAGGAATGAAAACAAACTTTCATAGAAAGACTTTAAAGAATGTTTATACCAGCTTTGTTCATGATAGTTAAAAACTCGCAACACCACATTTGTCCATTATTAAAATTAAGTTTGGTATATTCATGTACTCATTAATACTACTGAGCAATAAAATAAAATGCACTATTGACAGACTCAACAAAATAAATGAATTTCAAAAGTATTATGGTGAGTTTACAATGTATGACTCTATAAGAAGTCATAAAAAGTAGGCAAAACTAATCTACAGTGATGGAAACAGAGCAGTAGATGCCTGTAGGTGAGAAGGCAGACACCTTCACTCACAATATCCTATTTTGACATATTTCATTTGTGACTACTTACCTAAGACTTCACTTAAAAGAAACATTTCACAACAAATGTAATCGTGAAAACTATGACAATAGCATGCAGTCAAAATGTTGTAAACTGAGATGTGACACAAACAGTCATCTGAGAAGGCCAGAATAGTAAAGATTCTGCTATTAGAGGCAGAAATTACATTATATCCCTCAATGTACAAAAATACGGCATTTCCTAAACATGTTGGATTGAGCTATTGTTGAACATTAAAATGTAAAACTCCCTACAAAAAGACAGAAACAAATGATAACTGATTTCATTCATTTGACATATGTAAGAATATAGTTAATATAAGGGCTAATAATATAAAATGGGATTTTAAATATAGACATGGTCAATTACACTATCTTTTATTTCAGCATTGTAACCATTGTATCAAGAAACCCACTTGATTAGAATAGTAAAAGCATAACTCCAGAATAGATTAGATAGCAGTAGTAGGTGTTTTATCTACTTGATATTTTAAGGAGATATGCATGTATTAAAAGTAATATTGGAGATAGCACTTTGGAAATCTTATAATGTGATTTAATGTTCTCCTTTATGTGATAAAATTCAAAATAGAGTTAGTTTACAACTATGTTGTATACATAGCTAAACTTGACATAGATTGTTACCACCACTGTATTCTTTTTTTGTAAGGTTATTTTGCCCTGAAATTAGATGTTAATTTTTTCTGCAATTCCTTTTGCTTCATTTAATGAAAGCTATGCATCATTGCATTAAGTGAAGTAAGGCACTGGATAAAATAGAGCATTGCTATTAACCTCTAACATTAGTGTGTAAGGAGGCAGAGACAAGTTTAATAACTCAGAGATAAAATACTCACAGTGTAATTACCAGTGCCTGCTTTACCCTGGCACATTAACATAGTGTAATAAACTTGAGTCTATTTTCAAAGAGGAATGAAATCATTATCAATAATCAATTTTATCCATTTTATGGCTTATGAAGTGATTGGTCTTTTAAAGTGGGGTCATCACCTGATGTCTGACTTTTGTAAAATGATGCAGTGTTTTATTTTATTGCTATATAAAGCAGATTTAGATGTCTGTCCAGCATTGCATGAAATTTAGAGTATGCAAACTTAAATTAAGCATTTAGTTGAAAGAGTCTGCTTTCTGTTTAAGTCCATCTCATGCCAAACATTATTTCTTGTTATATTATATATTTATATATTAAACTTACAGGTTAAGAGAGGGTCAGCAATAAAACTTTTATACTCTAGATTGTGTATAAAAGATGATATGCCAAAGTCTAATTTTAATTATTTAATACATCCATGTTTTATATAAACCTAGAAAGTATTTTGTGACTAAATTAGTTTTGCTGTTAAGAAGATACGAAAAATTTGTTTTCTCTTTCTCCACTCTCCCCTGAATTTGTTTGCCTTTTTACACCTCCTTTGTTCATATAAATTTAGGTGTTTCTGTGTAAAGAATTTAAAATATGTTTGAAATACATATGGATTCAAGTAAGCTAAAATTTTACAAAGTATAACTAAGGTTTAAATTTTTTAAAGATTGATTTATTTATTTTAGAAGGAGTGAGGAGGGGTACCAGGGGAGGGAGAGAAATTCTCAAGAAGACTCCCCACTGAGCATGGAGCCCAACATGGGGATCCATTTCATGACCCTGAGATCATGACTGGAGCTGAAATCAACTCGGCAGCTTAATCGATTGAGCCACCCAGGTGCCCCTCTGAGGTTTAATTTTAATAATGATAACTGAATGTGAACTCTACAGAAATACTGGAAGCCTCAAAATGTGTTTTTTTCTATCTCAAAATGCATTTGAAATGAATATTTTAAAAAATCACTTAGGAAAGCAGAAATTCTAGCCTTAAATAAAATTAAGCAGGGGACTGAAAGAAATTTATGACCTAAATTTGAATTCACAAGCAAATCTTTATTGGGTTCCTCCTATGGAAGAATAGCTCTGAAGCTAGACTGCTAAAATTATAAACTGTATTTTTTAGTCATGAGCATGAAGATGTTGCCAATTAATTGTTACATTCTTCTTAGGAGTTAAAAAAAAAAAAACTTCATCAAGACATTCTCATTTGCATTTATAAACCCAATTTATGTTTGTTTAAAGGTTTTATTGTTATTACTTAATGGAATGTCAAATTTAAAAAAGATAATGTTCTACAATCACACATCCAGGTAGCCATTTCAAAATTCTTTACATTTCCAACAGTTTGTTATGCTTTGACCAACCACAGGACCTTCAAACAAGTTTAAGGAACAATTTGACACAGGTCTAAGTTGCTATAAAAAAAAGTGTCTTCTTGATGGGAATAATAATGGACTTTAACAAAATGTAAAATACATGTAGAAAACGTACTCTAGGTATTTTCTTTTATGAAAACAATGAGATTTAATATAAAGTGAAGGAGGTTCCCCATGGCCAGAAATTAACTTATAAGCCCATTCCAGAAATCTCATTAAAGAACAAGCATATCTGAAGCAGAAGAATGATAGTAAAATGAAATCTATCACGGAAACATTGCTGACTCCATGCCAATTAGCTTTGCTCACCCATGAGGGTAGGGGACTATTAGGAAGGCTGTTAGATTTAAGTGCAAGGTGGACTGAAAAATAGGTTTAGCTGTTTTATATTATTATGGCCTAAAGGTGAAGGCATGTTTCAAAACTGTGCTTGTCGTTTTGAAGTATGGATGCCACAGGGAAGAGGGTACACAAAAAAAAGAAAGCAAATTTCATTAGGTCAGGAATTCCACCGATAAGTCAAAAAAAAGGGCCAAAAGTTACATTGTAAAATTGTGGAAGAGTCATGAAAAGCAAACCCCTTCCAATTTCATGCTAGAAAGGCTAAAGTACATTTTATATGGAACTTGGCAGTGATTTGAAAAAAATTCCCAAATGGCAAAGGTGTTAGGTGATTTCAATGATGTTATTTAAACTCTGTGTTTGGAAAATGCTATCAAAGATGAGAACTAATAAGGCAAATGACCTTTCCTTGTTCTTATTTAAAAAAAATATATATATATTTTTGTAATCTTGTTAAGCAGAAACCTATGTGGGTGGTCTTGTCATGAATTAGAGAATCAGACGAGATTATGTAGACTAAACCTTTCTAAATCAACAAGTGACATCAAAATTAAGTAAAAGCATGAAAATAGAATGGCCTATCAAAAACTGCAGTTAATTTTAATGAGCTGATGACAAAGCTATTATTGGTAGTGTTTGCTCAATTACTTTAAAGATTAAGGAGAATAAATGTAATTTCTGATTCCAAGTACTCTCTGAAGCCATTTTTTATTAAATATGTGGCTTCATAAATAACTTTTCATAAACTTAGTTGACCTTTTGAAATAAAAAACGGTAACTGATCCAAATTTTATTATTATTTCTCGGTCATTAAAATTGTTCATTTTAAAGAATATGTATTCTTGGCATTACCGTATCATCAAAGAATGTAAGGATTTATTCCAAGAGATTGTGTAGTCTGTTCTTAAAGGTATGCAGTAGCTGTGGCTTTCTTTTCGATTATTAGTATTTTTTGCCTTTGCTTTCATAATAAGATCTTCTATCATTATGGTTAAGGTTTGTCTCTTTATTCTCCTTCAAGAATACATTATCTTCTAAGCCATATGTAAATCTTAACAGCAGGTCAGTAAGTGGAAAGTGAAGGAAGATAAAGAAAATTCATGTGGGAGTACTGTTTCTCTTCCCCTAAAGGTGCATGAAAAAATCTAAGAGGTCTGCATTGTGTTTTAGGAAGTTTGATCTGTTTCCAAAAGGGGTGCTGTTAGTAAATGTCTCCTAAGTGAACCTGTAAAAGGTTCATGTGAATTGCAGAATGAAGGGATTTGGCAAAGAAAGCCACACTGCAAACAGAAGGCTCTTAAATAACTGCTACTGATAGTTTGGGTAACTGCTAAGGGCGGCCAGCTGACCTCAAAACAGGCCTTGGAAAATGCTATCAATCCTCCTCTACTTCCACGATTAGTTGTTCAAGGGGTCACAGGCATACACTAGTGTCACATGTGGTGCATAAGATACTCTCACTGTCCAGTGATTTAGTAAATCTCAGACGAGTATACTACATACTGCATATAAAATATAGGGTTCACAGGTAGGGGGTGGTGGGGCTTACAAGCAGACATGAAACAGAGTGCTTGCTATCCCCTAAATTTTTGTTATTCCCTAAAACAGGCTGCACACAGATGGTATGTGCACCATGGCTAAAATTTCAGCAGGTAAGGGACTACCAGAACCAGCAGGCTCAACGTAATACCAAAAGCACATCATGGCAGAACAAAGCCCACCCCCAGCACCACACTTTCTCCAGGGCTATCCAGATTTATCTCTTATTATTCCCATTCCTTGGCTCTTGAGGATTCATTAACACAAGTTTCTCTTTCAATTCTGATTGATTTCAGATCAGAATGGATATCATAGTAGTATCTGGGAGTAGCACAGTTGTGCAAAGTTATTTAGGGAAGTTGGTCAAATTCTTAGTAGAAAAAGAGGATGATTCACTTCCTCTACTCCTCATTCATCTACCAGTGTTGTCCATGTTCACATCTAGCCAATTGAAATTTGTTACATCCCTTGAAGGTGAGAAAAGCTGTTCATCCATTTTCCAAAATAATGAGTTCCACAGGGATGGAGAAGTTGCCATGTTGTCATCTGATGCTACCTATGGGCAGGGGGAGACAATGGTGGCCAGAGGACAGGTTTTCTGAGGCAAAGTCAGTATCTATGTTCATGTATGAGCATCCACTTAGGTCAAAATAGGCACTGTATAAACTATCCACTCATCCTCATAAGCCAGAATAGGGATAGACAAGAAAAAGTACACTATTATGAAAATGAGGGGGGAATTATTTTCTTTCTCATCACCTAAGGTAAAGAGGAAAGTGAAAGGAAAAGGCTGACTTTGGAGAAATGCAATGCAGTATTCATGAAAAGATCGTCTTTTTTTAATTTTTAATTTTTTTTCTGTTCTTTCTTTTCATTTTTGTCTTACCTCCCATTTGAGGAGGAAACTGCAATGAGCTAGTTTCCTTCCCAAAATGAAAGGTGGAAGCCACCAAAAGAATACTTTTCTAAATTCTGGCAATGCCTGCATCACATCCCCATTTCCCACTAAGTCAGAGACTGGTGATCATAGACAGGTGCAATGGCTGGCCAGTAAACAGCCTTTATTTTCCCCATCTTCTTACTCTTTGGTATGCCCAGGATATGAATTTCTCATAGAAGCAGTAGACATCTAAGGAAATAGCGAAGACCTGTAACTGTTGCCATTTCATATCTGTACTCAAATAAGTAGCCTTTTCATGAAATCAGTTGCAGTTTAGGTTTTACAAGGAATTGCTAGAACATCCAGAAATTCAAAAACCCTCTGTTGTGTCCGGTGGATCTTTACATTTGTTTTGTTAAAATGTTGGATGGAAAGGTGTCCAAATATAATGCACTTAGTAGCATAAAACCACCCAAGGTTTATTTTATGGCTAAACAGTATATTATGCTGGTATCTGTACCAAAAAACAAAACAAAACAAAACAAAACATGCTAAATGGCATATCCATTTGGTTCTTACTGGTAATTCCCTTATCAATAAAACTCTAATAATGTTCAATTTGAACTAAAATATCTCTTTTTAGAATCTGTCAGTGAGTAATATGTATTTGATTTGCTAAATTATGTTAAAATTTTATAATTCAAAGCGCAGTCCATTTCCAGTAACATTTTTACTCAAAAAAAATAAAAAGGCCAACCTTCACAAAAGAACAATAAGTAGAGCTGTAATTTAAAAATGTGAACATTAGGATCAATTTGGCCCACATATGATAGATGTATTATCATTTGCTTAGCATTTTTCTCCTATGTATTTTTAGAAAAATGAGAGAAGCACATGCTTCTATTAACACATAAGCCGTGATTCAATTTTCTGGCCGAATATAGTCTGATCTACAAAACAGATGATCACAATTGGGGGCAAATGCCCTCTCTGAGTTTGGCAGAATATGAGATGAGAAAAAGCCTCAAAGGCAGACCAAATTTATCAGAGCATGCTAATTTTGTGTCCTTTTCCAACTTTTAAAAATGTTATATTTTTCTTTAATGTCTTTATTTCAGATTATTAATACTTTGTAGAATAAATATTAAAAATCCATGAGAGAAAATATAAAAAATATTTTTCGTTTAGAGCAAAATAATAGCATGAATACATGTATGTTTATACTGATGGAGGCAAACATTTGTTTTAAATTTTTAATGTGTAAAAAATCTGTAATGCAGACAGATGACTAAATATCACTAAACATTTATTGATTTGTGATGGATTAACTGATTTTAAAACACATATTAAATAACCTCAGCCTTACCATCATTCTTACTAGGCACTTACATTGTTTCTGTTTTTTTACTATGAGAGCACACGCACAGATTTATACAAATCTTTATTCATATGCCTGAGTTTTCTTTAAAACATTCCTAAAAGTGAAAATATAAAGACAAGTTCTTTTACTTTTTCAAGGCTTCTGATTTATAAGAGCTAATCACCTTCCTTAAAAATTATAATTTACACTATCACCATTAGCACAGGTGATCGTCTTTCTGTATTGAAAGATGCTATTTTTCAGTATTGAGAATAGGGTAGGTATAAAATTGGATTTCATTGCTATTATAGCTTGCAACTCATTGCTTATTAGTTAGGTTGAACTCATATTTTATTCATTTGCATTTTTTTGTGAAATTCTCTCTTTATACTTCAAAAAAGCATTTGTTTTTTTGTCATATTTAACAGAGTTTTCTAAGTTTACCTTTTGTAATTACCTTATAGTTGGGTTTTTAATATACAGAAATATTTTATTTTTATTTGATTAAATATAAAGTGATTTGTGTGTGTGAGTGTGATTGATTCCACTATTTTTGTTCATTGTTTGTTTAGAAAATCCTTCTTTCAGCTGCATCCTGACCATAAAAAATAAAAAAGCTCATTTTCCACTGTGCTCCTAATACCTAGAACTTCCTGACCAAATGGCAGCTAGATTACTCACAGAGCCTGCACTGCAAATCTTGAATTGCACTTCATGTCCAAGTCTAAGAATCAGGAGAACTAATGGTATAAGTCCTAGTCTGCAGGTAGGGGAAGACTGATCCATCTCAAATTTTCAGGCAGAAAGAGAAATTTTCCCCTCCTCTGCCTTTTTGTTCTATTCAGGTCATCTGATTGGGGAGAGCAATCTCTTCTACTCAGTCTACTGATTCAGACGCTAATCTCATCTGGAAACTCCCTCACAGAAATACTAAGAAACAATATTTAGCCAAATATCTGGACACTCTGTGATCCAGTCAAGTTGACACATAAAACTAACCATCACACCGTTGGGTAGTGTACAAATAATTCATGAATTAAATACTTCAGCTCATGTGGCTTACTGGAAACATAAACAGAAAAGTACAGAGAACTACAATTGCACTAACTAGTATTCCACCAGGGCCATAAGAAAAGAGACCAGCATGTGAGATTTATCATGCTGTAATTATTATTGTCTAAATTAACAAAACTTCTTGAAAAACCAAATACATGTCAATAACATCCTTTCAAAATTACATTGTGTTCTTGTAATTTTCAATATTCATAACATCCTTTCAAAATTACATTGTGTTCTTGTAATTTTCAATATTCAAATAGGCCTGCATTTAAAAAAATATCCTCCTTATATGTTTGTAATATGCTAAAAATAATCTTTTTTAAAGATTTTATTTATTTATTTGACAGAGACAGCTGGTGAGAGAGGGAACACAAGCAGGGGGAGTGGGAGAGGAAGAATCTGGCTCCTAGTAGAGGAGCCTGATGCGGGGCTCGATCCCAGAACCGACAGGATCACTCCCTGAGCCGAAGGCAGATGCTTAACGACTGCGCCACCCAGGCGCCCCTAAAAATAATCTTATATATATGAAGGAAATAAAGTGCCATAACATTATGTAACCATACAGATTACTTAAATTGAAAATTATATGATGTAAGGAAATAGGAATCTAGGCTCGACTTTTTCTCTTTATCTGACTAACACTCGAGTTTTCCTTTTCACATAATAAGGAAAAATGTGGCATGATTTACTTCAGCCTTGGAATGTACAGCACCCTTCCTAATCACATTACTGATGCTTGTAAGAATTTTAAAACTTCTTAATTCCTGAGGAATCAAGGTATACTTAAAGGAATTATACACTTTGAAATATACTTTGGGAAACTAAAATATATACTGTCTCACAAAGTATATATATTCCTAAAACATTCAGGCTATCTTTTTAAAGAACTTTGATGCATAAAACTTAATCTCCCCACCACTTTCCAATGACAACCCATGAGTATTACTTATTTTGAAATGAGGGTTTTCTTTTATGTTGCTACTATAATCTTTTGCAAGTATTTCACTGTGTGGCATTTATTAAACCTGGAATCCTTAATATTCTATTCTGGGTATTTGTGTTCACAGATTACATATCTAAGGTAATAATTTCCCATGCCAATAAAAGCTAGTTGAGTGTATCAGTTATTTTATCAATAAATCAGTATTGTGAAATCAAATGAAACATCATTTGCTGGAAAGGACTTCTTACCTTTTGAGGTAGTCATAGTTTATCAGAATGTACAATCTTTGTGTTTTTAATCATTTAAAAAATACTAGCAATGTAGCCTGAGAGTTTTCTCTCTATAAGAACTCAGAGACTTTTGTTTTTACAAAAGATTTCCTAATGCTCGAAAAAGAATTTTCAAATGTTTCTGAACTTCAGGAATGTGGTGTTTTATAGAGAATCTCTTAAGAATGAGACACAATGTCTGAAGCAGTTGCTGGAACTATCAAACTCATTCACTGTAACTATGCTGTCTGCCTGCACATGATAGCTGGTTACTGTGTAGACAGCTACTAGAAATGATGAGGGGAAAGATCTGGCTTCTAACAGTTCTGTAAGTAATTCAGAACATATTGCTTCTCTGTACAGATGTTTAATAGTGATGTCAACTTTGCATCTGAGAAAGTAAATGATGTGTAGAAAGGCTTGTTTGGAAAAATAGTTATAAGTTTTCATTATCTGCCAAGGGGAAAAATGCTGTAGTAAAATAATTCTTTGATTTTATTGCAGTGGTGTAAACATACCTTATGTTGAGGTCTTCTCTATTTTATCCAACTATTTCAGAGGTTAAGATACTGAGCTGGTCCCAAATTATCATATTCATCACTACAAAAATGCAACCCAAGTTTACTACATTGTATGACATCGAAGGGTGGAAGGATATACCATCCCAAAATATGTCTCTCTGACATAAGGATTATTTTGAGCTAATGGCACTTAAAAAATAGCAGATGCAGGAAGGGCATTCTGATCTCCCCTTTTTTTTCCTGAAAACAGGAGATAAAAACTCCCATGTGTAAGATGCAGTCCCTGTTCCAGGAAGCAGAAATGTTCTTCCACTGGTAGTGAAAGCTGAGAGAATTAGAATTTTGTACAAACAGACTTTGTTAAAATAATTCTTATCTTCCCTTAACATCCCTATATAATTTAGTTATTTTTTCACAATTGCCTCTCTTTGTTAAACCTAATATAAAAGTATTTAGGTTCTTCACTTCTTTGAGTCTTCATTTCCTTGTAAGAGCTCTTGTGTCACAAAAAACATATACATTTATATGCTTTCCTCCTACTAATCTGTCAAGTGTTAATTTAACTCTCTGGCATAGATGAAAAACTTTAAGAGGACAAGGGAAAAATTTTGCCTCCCATGCAACATCATTAATGAAATTTATATTTAGTATATTTTGTACCAAATTTACTTAGGATTAAAAAAAAAACAGCATACCAAATCAGTTCACCACTTTGGTAAAGATGAAAATGAAATTTATATGTGCACTTGAGGAAGACTGAGGAAGCAAAAGATGCATATATCCTCCAGAGGATATCAGAAACTGAACTATATAGAAGAACTAAAAAGAAAGAGATGCTAGGAGAGCAGAACAATAGAAGTAGTCTTTGCCAGAAGTGGAATAAATCCAGTGGATTTCTAAAAAAACATAGTATCTTCAAAGAAATGTGTTTTGAAGTTCAAGAAAGTTTTGGCTATTTATACTAGGTCTGCAGTGTTGACTGCAGACAACATACTTTAATATGTAATCATATCATCATTTTCTTTTTCCATGTCGTTAGAGAGACTGTAACACCTGATTTAAATTCTTATTTAAATAATGTATCATTTTCAACCTGTTCTTTTGTTTTCTTGAGCTTCATCTTGGCTCCTGCTATGGTCTATCCTATCCAGTTGTGATTAATTGAAAACCTGGTTTCATAGGCTTCCAGTGGGCTGCCTGGCAAGGGGGTCCCCTTGCTTACACCTTAAATTCCTAGTTCCATTTAAAGAGTTTCAAAAAGCAACTGTGAAGTTGGAATGATGTAGTGACTAACTCTGAAAGGTGAGACATAATCAAGTACCTAAAACTATCTCTTTATTCCAGCCAAGCCAGGATTCCAAAAAGTAAATTGAGTGTCTCCAGGGTATACATTATTAGGTGTTCTGAAAGAAGTGCTGAGTCACGGATCACAGAAGGTGATAAGGGCAGGGAAGAGGACATAATTGGTGCTTCATGGCAACTGAACAACATATTGCTTTGCTTCAGATCCTAACCTAAATACATAATGGAATTATATAGGTGTGCCACTATATGTCTCTGTTTTAAGAATCAAAACTGTTCCTCAAATATTATGTACAAATAGCACATAAATTTATAAAAAGAAAGTTGTTTATAATTATCTAGTGTTTATTTCATTAGTATTATCCAGGTTTTTTCTTGCTAACACATTGTACTATCATTTGTCATTACCAATATTTAGATTTCAGACAAATTCTTACTGATGATTGTCAAAATATTACTTAAGAGGAAAGATAATATATACAAACAAAAACTAAAATTTGAATAAAATTAGTATAAATAGTAAACATTTAAAACATTGTTAAATTATCACACTCCTTGTGACAAACTAAGTGTGAACAATGATACATGGAAACAATATTTTATAAAGCACGTAATTTTCCACTATTTGTAAACCCTTGAAATCCACTCAATTAACTTTACATTGATAAGCAGAAAATTTTCAAAGTTCTTTTGTTCTTCTACTGTTGCCTTTTTGAAGTTTCTAAGTAGTGCCTAATTCAGAGTTGTAATGAGGACCCTAACACAGAATACAGAAATCTTGGCAAACTGACTAATGCAGTAACCTAATTTAGGACCATATCACATATTCAAAGAAGACACTGCTTAAGAAAACTTTATAACCGTTCAGATGGGATGAGGTCTGGCAAGGATTATAGGGTTCTAAGGAGGATAAACTGTACTCTTATTAAAGAGGGGCAACTCTGAAGGAGTTTACTAGTACTTTATGATTAAAATATCCAAAATATATGAAAGTCAGAAATAAAGCTTTAAAGAAAGCAAGTAACAGGGAAAGCATCTTCTGGGGAAGATGGTGGAGTGGAAGGATGCGAGGTTCACTTTGTCCCACAGATACACCTAGAAAACATCCACATCAGTACAAATAACGCAGAATGACCTGAAGAATGCCAGAACAGACTTTCCACAGTTAAATGTGTAGAAAATTCCACATCAAAGAGGGCAATAAGGGTGGAGATGCAGTGGGGTGCCAACCTGACCCTTGGCAGGCACAGAGAGGCAAGAGAAACAGACCCCACATGGGTGACACAAACTGGGAAGATGAATCCACATAACATTTGGCTTCAAAAATCAGAGGGGCCTCACTTCATGAGTTCTTATAATCAGTAGAGCTTAATATCTGGAAGTTTAAAAAATCAGCAGGCTCAGCTCTGGGAGAGCCATAGGAAGCTGAGTCCATGTCCTTAAAAACAGAGCACAATAAATAGCCCTCTTGAGATACAGCATAGAAACTTGAAAAATGCCTGGGATAGATAAGAGGGAAATTTATTTACTAATATCAGAGCATGTGCAGGAGGGGCAGGGATATTTGGAATAATTCTCCAACAATAAAAGAGCTGGCAGGTGCCACTTCCCTCCCCTGGTATCTCAGCCTAGATACATGGACAGTTGCAGGAATCAGTGTAATGCAAATACTCTCCATCTACCTTGCTAACACTGTGTGTTCCACCCCAGTGCTTTTCCTCACCTGTCCCTTCCAGCTGGCCTCAGTAATTTTCCAAAGCTGCTGCAAGTCTCCTCTCAAAACAAACCAGCATAGACTTTGCTGGAACCATGTGCACTGCCACTATGATCTCCTGTGGACATGCCTTGTCAACACATCCTTGGCAAGAGTCCATTCAAAGCACCACCACAAGTGTGGCAGTGTGAAAACAGTCCCAGAAGGGGACAGAACCACCTCAAAGCAACTCCTGCCCTGGGGAGGAGGAAAGAAAACCACATAAACAAGTTCAACTGTGGTCCTAGCAGTGGGATGGTGGCAGACCTTTGGTCTGACTATAGGCCTCAACCCCCAATGAAAGCTTCTCAGGGGACAAAGAAGGAGAGTGTCCCACAGTTTGGTGCTACCATACCTCTGGCAAATGTATGGTCTGACTCAACTCAAGCCTAAGGTGGCCTCCTAACAACAAAGGGACCAAACCCTGCCGACAATAAGTAAAGAGCCATTGCAGATGTCCGGACTGAAGGTGAACATGGCTCAGCCACAACAGTAGAGTACACTCAATGCACATAGGAGACAGATGTGCAGACAGATCCTGAAGTGCCAGATTTTGGTGACTAGGGGATATTGCATTGCAGGTCACTACAGGACATCTTCTTCATAAGACCACTACTTTCAAGAGCACGAGATGTAGCTGACTTTCCTAAAACATAGAAACAGACACAGAGAGTTAGACAAAATGATGAGACAGAGAAATATGTCCCAAATGAAAGAACAGAACAAAATCACAGCAAATGAGCTAAATGAAATGGAGATAATATATTTGATAGATAATTTAAAGTAATGGTCATAAAGGTACTCAGTGGACTTGAGAAAAGAGTAGAGGACCTCAGTGAAACCCTAAACAAAAAGACAGAAAACTTAAAAAAGAACCAATCAGGGATGAAGAACTCACTGACTGTAATTAAAATAAACTAGATGAAATAAATAGTAGATGAGAGGAAACAGAAGAATGGGTCAGTGACTAGTAAGACAGAGTAATGGAAAGTAATCATGCTGAACAGGACAGAGAAAAAAGAACTAAAAATATAAAAACAGATTAAGGGAACTCAGCAACACCATCCAATGTAATCACATTTGCATTATAGGGATCTCAGAAGGAGGACAGAGACAAAAAGGGACAGAAAATTTATTTGAAGAAATAATAGCTGAAGACTTCCCAAATCTGGGGAAGGAAACAGAAATTCAGATCCAGGAGACACAGAGATCCCCCCAACAAAATCAACTGAAGGAGGTCCACACCAAGACATACAATAATCAAATTAGTAATAAAGTGGTGCCTGAGTGGCCTAGTCATTTAAATGTCTGACTTTTGATTTCAGCTCAGATCATGATATCAGGGTCTTGAGATCAAGCCCTGCATTGGGCTTTGTGCATGGGGAGTCTGCTGGAGATCCTCTCTCTTCCCTCTCCCTCTGCCCTTCCCCCTACTCTCGCTCTCCCTCTCCCTCTCAAGTGAGTAAATAAATCTGCAAAAAAAAAAAAAAAGCAGTTATAAAGAGAGAATTTTTAAAGCAGCACGAGAATAAAGAAAACAGTTACATACAAGGGAAATCCCATAAGGCTATTAGCTGATTTTTCAGTGGAAATTTTGTAGGTCAGAAGAAAGTGGCAGGATATATTCAAAGTGCTGAAAGAAAAAAGCCTACAACCAAGAAAACTGTATCCAGAATAGAAGGAAAGACAGAGTTTCCCAGACAAACAAAAGTTAAAGGTATTCATCACAACTAAACCAGGCTTACAAGAAATATTAAAGGAGAGTCTTTCAGTGGAAAGAACATAAGCAGGAATAAGAAAAGTAGGAAGCATAAAAGTAGTAAAATTAAGAATATCTATAAAAATCAGTCAAGGGATTCACAAAATAAAAGGATGTAAAGTATGACACCACATACCTAAAATGTGTGAGGAATAAAAAAAAATTAGTGCTTTTAGAATTAGTTCAAAGTTAAGTGACCATCAATGTAATATAGACTGCTATATGCATAAGATGTTATTTATAAATTTAATGGTAACCACAAATCAAAAACCAGTAACAGATATGGAAAAAATAAACAAAAGAATCCAAGTATATCACTAAAGAAAGCCAGCAAACCATGAGAGGACAACAAGAACAGAGAACTACAAAAAGCAATCATAAAACAAGTAACAGAATGTCAACAAGTACACACTTATCAATAATTACTTTGAATATAAGTGGACTAAACACTCCAATCAAAAAATGTAGGGTGACAGAATGGATAAAAAAGCAAGACCCATCTATATACTACATACAAGAGACTCATTTCAGACCTAAAGACACATGCAGATTAAAAGTGAAGGGATGGAAAAGTATTTAGCAGGCAAATGAAGTGAATAAAAAGCCAGAGGAGCAACACTCATGAAAGAGAATTTAAAACAAAGACTATAACAAGAGACAAAGAAAGACACTAAATAATCATAAAGGGAAAAATCCAACATGAAGATACAGCAAATGCAAATATTTATGCACCCAACATGGAAGTATCCAAATACATGAAGAGACAATAACAAACATAAAGAACTAACTGATAATAATACAAGAGTAGGGAACTTTAAAATCCCACTTACATTATTGGGTAGATCACTGAAACGGAAAATCAACAAGAAAACAGTGGATTTAAGTGACACACTGGACCAGATGTATTGAACAGATATATTCAGAACATTCCATCCTAAAACAGTGGAATACACTTTTCAAGTGTACATGGAACATTCTCCAGAATAGATCACATGTGAGGCCACAAAAACAGGTCTCAACAAATTAGAAAATGTTGAAGTCATACCATCCATCCTTTCTGACCACATGCTATGAAATTAGAAATCAACAACAAGAAAAAATCTGGAAAGAATACAAACACGTGGAGGTTAAATAACATGCTACTAAACAATAAAGAGGTAAACCAATAAATCAAAAGGAAATAAAAAAATAAATGGAGACAAATAAAAATGAAAACAGAATGGTCTAAAATTTTGGGATGCAGCAGAGTGGTTCTAAGAGGGAAGTTTATGTAATACAGTCCAACCTGAAGAAGAAAGAAAAATCTCAAATAACAATGTAACCTTATAACTAAAGGAGCTAGAAAAAGAACAACAAAACTGCAAAACAGCAGAAAGACGGAAATAAGAAAGATTACAGTAGAAATAAATGATATAGAAACAAACAAACAAACAAACAAAAGAACAGATCAATGAAATCAGTGGATGAAATTGAATGCAATTGAAATTGAATCCATAATGAAATTGAATCAGTAATCAAAAAAACTCCCAACAAATGAAAGTCCAGGACCAGATGGCTTCACAGGTTAATTTTACCAAACATTAAAAGAAGAGTTAATACCTATTCTTTTGAAATTATTCCGAAAAATGAAAGAGGAAGGGAAGCTTCCAAATTAATTCTATGAGGCCATCATTACCCTGATACCAAACCCCAATACAGATACTACAAAAAAAGAGAATGACAGGCCAATATCTGTGATGAACACAGATGCAAAATGCTCAACAAAAGAGCAATCTGAATCCAACAATACATTAAAAAAATCATTCACCACGATCAAGTAGGGTTTACTCTGGGAAGCAAGGGTAGTTCAATATCTGCAAATCAATCAATGTGTTACATCACATCATAGAAAAAAGGATAAAAACCATGTGATCATTTCAATAGATGTAGAAAGAGCATTTGACAAAGTACAAACTCCATTCATGATAGAAACCCTTAACAAATTAGGGTTAGAGGGAACATACCTCAACATAATAACGGCCATATATGAAAAGCGCACACCTAACATCATACTCAATAGTGAAATACTGAGAGCTTTCCCCCTAAGATCAGGAACAAGACAAGGATGTTCACTTTCACTACTTTCATTCAACATAGTAGTGGAAGTCCTAGCCACAGCAATCAGATAAGAAAAAGAAATAAAAGGCATCCAAATCAGCAAGAAAGAAGTAAAACTTTCACTATTTGCAGATGACATGATGCTGTATATAGAAAACCCCAAAGACTCCATCAAAAAATTACGAGAACTGATAAATGAATTCAGTAAGGTCACAGGATATAAAATCAATATACGGAAGTCTGTTGCATTTCTATGCACTAATTATGAAATTGAAGAAAGAGAAATTAAGAAAACAGTCCTATTTAAATTGCACCCAAAATAATAAAATACCTAGGAACTAACTTAACCAAGGAGGTGAAAGATCTTTATTATGAAAACTCTACAACACTGATGAAAGAAATTGAAGATGCCACAAACAAAAGGAAAGACATTCCATGCTCATGGATTGGGAGAACAAATATTGTTACAATTTTGATGCTGCCCAAAGCATTCTATAAATTTAATGCAATCTCTATCAAAATATCAACGGCATTTTTCACAGAACTAGAACAATCCTAAAATTTGTATGAAACCACAAAATACCCTGCATAGCCAAAGAAATCCTGAGATAGAAGAACAAAACTTACCATAACCCCAGATTTCAAGTTATATTACAAAGCTGTAATCAAAACAGTGTGGTACTGACACAAAACTAGATACATAGATCAATGAACAGGACTGAAAGCCCAGAAATAAACCCATGATTATAATATCAATTAATCTCTGACAAAGGAGGCAAGAATCTGCAATGGCAAAAAGTCTCTTCGACAAATGGTGCTAGAAAAACTGTACAGCTACATGCAAAAGGATGAAACTGGACAACTTTCTTATACAATACATAAAAATAAACTAAAAATGGACTAACGACCTAAAAGTGAGACCTGAAACATAAAAATCTTTGAAGACATTCACCGGCAGTAATTTCTCTGACATTGGCCATAGCAACATTTTTCTAGTTATGTCTCTTCATGCAAGGAAAACAAAATAAAAAATAAACCATTTGGACTACATCAAAATTAAAAGCTTCTGCCTAGCAAAAGAAACAATAAAACTAAAAGATAGCCTACCAAATGGGAGAAGATGCTGGCAAATGACATATCTGATAAAGAGTTAGTATCCAAAATATATAAAAAAATTACACAGTTCAACATCAAAAAACTAAATAATCCAATTAAAAATAAGCAGAAGACATGAACAGACATTTCCCCAAAGAAGACATGCAGATGGCCAACAGACACATGAGAAGATGCTCAACATCATCCATCATCAGAGAAATGCAAATCAAAACTAAATGGATATTACCTCACATGTGTAAGAATGGCTAAAATAAAAAACATGAGAAACCATAAGTGTTGGTGAGGATATGGAGAAAAAGGAACCTTCTTGCACTGTTGGTGGGAATATAAACTGGTGCATCCATTGTGAAAAATAGTATGGAGGTTCCTCAAAAAATTAAAAATAGAATTACTATATGATCTAGTAATTCTACTAGAGGGCATTTACTCAAAGATTATGAAAACACTAATTTGAAAAGATACATGCATCTTTATGTTTATTGCAACATTATTTACGACTGCTAAGGTAGGGAAGCACCCCAAGTGTCCACTGACAGATGAATGGATAAAGAAGATGTTGTGTATATATACAATGGAATATTACCCAACTATAAAAAAGAATGAAATCTTGCCATTTGTAACAACATGGATGGATCTAGAGGGTATAATATTAAGTGAAATTAAGTCTGTAGGTTAATTATACTGAAATTAAAATAAAAAATAACAAGACACAAACTGAATTATTAAAACTGAATTTATGTTGTCTTAAGATACAGCTGCATTTTGAAGAGACACTGTGTAGACCCCTCAACTCTACAGTGTGGAGGAAAGGAAGAGGCAATCACATTCACCTACAGGATTATGGGGTCCTTGTATTCATTAAGAGTTTTTTTACTTTTCTGTACATTCTCTCTGTGTAAACTTACTAAGATGTTTTCTATTTTCTCCAGTTGCTTCCTGCCACGGTTTGGTGGAAAATAGTAAATATTTATTAAAGTTGATATTAAGCAAAGAATAACTAAATTCTAGAATAAATTCTAAATAAATTCTAGAATATTTATATTCTCTTCCAAAGATCATTTATTTGTCTTTAAATACTGGAAACTGAAAGTCGTATGCATTTTTTTAAAAATGTTTTTCTGTATATACAATTCTACTAATGTGTTTACTTTGTCCTTCATCATGAGAAGTATAGTTCTGGGAAATGTTTAAAAACTGGCTCTCCTGTTTGGGAAGGTAAACTGTTTTGTACCAGTTTTTAATTTCTAAGATATATATGACATAAATATTCTTAGTATGGCTCATTTCAAACTATCAACATAATGACACCAAGCAAGAATTGGGAAAAGAAGCACACAGCTGGCTCTTGCAAGCTGTTGTTAGCCAACTCCAGCATATCCCTAGCTTAAATATTTTTTAGAAGAAAATTCTGTATTCTACTTTTTGTTCCTCTCTCCTGAAAAGTATTAACATGCAAATAAATTATACTTCATAGAATATTCATAGATTAATTTCTTTCATTAATTAGTGTGAAATGTCAATCTTTTCTGAATATTTTCAAGATAATTTTATTATTTCCATGTTAGTAAAAGTATATATAGTAATGGTTCTATATAATCATAGAAATAAAGAAATTGATTCTAAAAGAAAATGTACAGAAGACCAAAAGTGACAGTAGCCCGTATCAAGGCTACAATATTTGTTTAACTTTTGTGCCCAGTACTATACAAGATATTTCCAGGTAGAAATATCACTTATGTTGCTTATAATATGTCAGAAATTTCTCATAACTCATGCCATTCAATCATCTCAAAAATATTTTATGGAAATGCCCTCACCTTACAGGCGAGGAAACTGAAGCATAGCAGGGTTCCTAATTTGCCTAAGATCATAATCAGTTGTGATTTAAAACTAAATTTCAAAGGTGTCAACACCCATCCTTTTCCTACTTTGTTTCTATGATTAGTTGCCCTTACTAAATACTTCGCAGCGTTGTGTAAAGCTGTGCATATTTCAAGATGGAAGAAAACACAGGAATCACTCTTTATAAACTTAAAATACAGAAGAGACATATGTGTACCAAAATTTTAACTTTATCTTGAAGGCTTGTGTTTCTCAAGCTTAAATAATATATTTAGGACCCAATGATCAACAATCCAGTCTGAGAGAAAAAGTCCTTAGATAATGGGAGCCATGGCGTTTTAAAGAGAGAAAATAATCTGTGTTCTCTGCCTAAAGAACTGACTGCAGTGTGAATGGCTCAGTGACATGAGTTATGAGACTTGCAGGGGTCGAAGAGAGAGACTAAACTAAGTCAGAACCATGGAGGTAAAAAGATGAGATTAGATCAAGAAATACTTGGGAGGTATAGCTGATGGGATTTGCCTTGATTCATGTCAAGAGGGAGACAGTCATAGATACTATTGTTAGGGGTAGTACAAACACTGGAAGTTGTTGTAATTTTGCTGCTTGACAGCCGTCTCCTTTCGCCAGAGAATTGCTCTTGACTGAGGATAAAAAAGGCTGACTCCCTTGCTCTAAAGAAGGAAAACTGAGATTCAGTTTATGCTTCTGTATCAGGCCAATTCCTTTATTTGAGGACACATTCTAGTGTTTCCCCTTTTTTAATCTGCTTTATTTTTCCCTTAAACTCCCCCAAGAAATACTCACATCTGAATTCTTGTTCCAAACTCTGCTCCAAGGGAACATGGCTTAAAACAGGCATTAAGGATATCTTAATTTTATGACTGAAGAAGTGAAGGTATTATTTGCACTTTGAAGGCTGTATTCTGTTCTCAACATTTTAGTTCCAATCTGTTAGTCTACAAGCTTTACTGCAGGATAGAGTGAGACTTTAGAAGACAGTCACCTAAAAATAAACACTGTTAATGGGTTTGCAATTGAGTTTCCCAAACTCTTTGTGTTTTAATTAAACATGATTAAGAACTTTATTACCCACAAATGTAAATATTTAACATGTAAATAAATGAAGTATTCTCATATGAGTGGGTTTGAAACTACATTATAATCCAACTATTTTTCTTATACCTAATGCAAGATTTTCCTTATCATGAAACAACGCAAAATAGATAGCCTAGTTGTCTAGTTCTTTTCTCTTACCCTCTCCCTCCAAAAAAAGTTGATAGATAATACAGATTATTTTGTTTTTAACACACAAGACACAGTCTTTCATAAGCATTTATAGTGACTTTATAAAGAGAATTTTCTTTATATTTTTTAAATTTTCTGGATTTTCAAAATTTTATTTCACATTGCCTCTTGTTTTAGTTTTAAGGAAAAATAGGTGTTTACAAATACATATGATTATGCTTAGTGAAAGATTACTGAAACTGTATCTTTAGTTTTCATGGCTATATTAGTGTGTTGAGAGCAGGAATTTTCATATGCTTAAAGGTTTGCCTTGGCTGCAACTTGCATGTGAATTTGTATTTATTATCTGCATGAAAGGTTTTTAAAACCCTCTATGATTGTCTTATGTAAACATTAACTTCCTCAAAGCATTAAACATCAATAAGACTTGACAACTTTGTTATGCTCTAAGAGGAAGAACCCACTTTTCTTTCTGAGTTAAGAACCCAAACAACTGAATTAAAGGTGATTCCTATTTTGTCCAGTCCCCATTTGTCAGTTAGAAACTTTATGCTGTTTTAATGCTAATATCCAATGAAGTTCTATATAAATTTACACATAACTCACCTAGAAAGTATAAGCTTATTTGGTCAAATATTTAGGTAATTAGCTCTAGTAAATGAAATTATATTAATTCTATATTCTATTGTTAACTATAAAGTAAAATCTCTTGGAAAGACATTCTTGGAGACAAGATGATCCTGTTTTCTCCATTTCAGTTTGTGGTATTCAGTTTGAGATGTTCAAATCAGAAATGTGGGAGTCATCTTTTATTATTCCTTCCTCCTTACCTTGAAACATGGAATATAGTATCCATTGCTAAGCACTAATTATTCTCCCTCCAAAATATATCTTGAATCTATATACCTTCTCTTTATCTCTACTGCTAATATTCCAGCTTGAGCCACTATCATTGTTCATCTAAACGTGACAGTAGCTCTGTAATTAATTAGCTTCCTCTCTTGCATCATCTAGTCCCATTTTTTCCTACGTAACGGCTAAGGGGCTACTTTTATTGAAACTACATTGAGTACTTTCAGTTTCCTGCTTATAAATTTTCAATTTATACTACTCAAACTACTTTGAATAATTTGGAAAACTTAGTACAGTGGGTTGAATTGTGACCCCAAAAGATCTACTCAAGTCCTAACTCCTTGTACCTGTGAATGTGAACTTATTCAGAAATAAATCTTTCTGCAGATGTAATTAAGCTAAAGATCTCCACATGGGATCATTATGGATTTAGGATGGATCCTAAATCCAAAGACTTGAGTCCTAAGAAGAGATGTGGGACAAAGGGAAACAGAGAAGTGATGAAATGAGAGAGGCAGAGATTGGAGGACAATCACACTCCAAGGAACGCCAGTGACCAGAAGCCAGGAGCAAGGAATGAAATACATGCTTCCTTAGCACCTTTAAAAGGAGTCATCTTAATTTCAGATTCTGTCCATCAGGATTGTCAGAGAAAATCTCTGTTTTTTTAGCCACCAAGTTTGTGGTAATTTGTAATAGCAGCCTTAGGAAGCTAATACTCATTATCAACCTACAAATTTCAGTAAGGTCTGGTCTTCGCTATACCAATCCAAATCTAATCTTATGTCATTCTCCCTTTTCACTTATTACACTCCAGCTTATTGGGTGTCTTTGTTTTTATAATACACCACAATCCTTCCACTGGCTATTCTCCCTGCCCAGAATGCTCTTTCCCAGATCTTACTGTATAACCTTTCCCATACTTCAGGCCCCAGCTTAAATTTAGTCATCTCTCAAGTGAGAATGCCCTTATCAATATAAAAATTTGCTTTTTATTACATCTTCAACTATCATAGCACCTAGTTTATGTCTTATAGCAGTTTGAACTTTTGGAATTTTTGTTGTTTATTGGTTATTTTCCCCATTAGTCTGTACAATTCTTGACAGTAGGAAGTATGTATTTTTAAACACTTCTCCATCCCCCATGCCTAGCAGAGTGCCCATCATAAAATACCCAACAAATGTATGCTAAATGAGTGAATGGCTGAAAGAATGAAGTTTCTCAGTTATTGAGAAAAATATTCAATATACTTTCCTGACAAATGTGCATTTATTTTCAGACACATTAACTGCAGCTAGAAATTTACTTGAAACATTTTATTAAGTTAATAAGGTGACTTTTATCATTGCTCTCACCGTAGTTTGTTCCAGTTTCTGGTAAAAAAACCCACAAACCTAGGAAAACTTGGACCCTACATATACATCTCTCAGAACTCATATACCTTTTCTGCTGTCAGAATATTTCCTCTGTCTCACAGAGTTGTGCTGCACTGTCACATTTCAATAATAGGTATCATAATTTTACATATCACACAATCCAGCCTGAAATCAACCTTAGGGGACATAAAAAAAATGAGAAGCTAGCTTTATCAATACTTAAACATTGCTATTTGTCTTAGAAAGTAAGAATAAGCCTCTTAGAAGAATAATGCTTTATCAGGAATGAAAAATAAACCCATTTCTTGACAATAGAGACTCTTACCCAGTTGTGCTAAATTAACTTAAGTCAGTCATTTAAAGTTATTTGCCAAGGTCTCAGCAAAAACATTCCTTGACTTTTGTTAATGTTAGTTACTGTAAGAATAGGAGTTTTGATAAATATGTAGTTAAACAGTCACAGGAGTAAAACAAATGCTACGCTGAAGGAAAGAGTGAAGTCCAAAAATCTCTATTTCTTGACATTTCCTTGTGTATATAAAACTTCTTGCTAATAGAGTTAAATTTACTTTTTTGAAATTGAATATATGGACCACAGCTTCTTAATCCAGTCATCTGTTGAGGGGCATCTTAGCTAAATGAATAAAAACAATGGGTGTTTAAAGAGTCAGAGTGGGACACCTGGGTGGTTCAATCGGTTAAGTGTCTGCCTTCAGCTCAGATCATGATCCCAGGGTGCTGGGATCGAGTCCCACATCTGGCTCCTTGCTAAGCAGGGAGCCTGTCTCCCTTTGCCTGCTGCTGCCTCTGTTTGTGCTCTCTCTCTTTCACATAATGAATAAATAAAATCTTAAAAAAAATAAAGAGTCAGAGGGTGAAACAAAGCAGGTGAAACTTTCATAACTAAGGGATGTGTAATTCATAACACATTTTTATGTCAAATTTTGAAGTTCCTTTAGATTTATTTATTTAATATTTTCTCAGATTGACTGTAACATTTCTGTAGAATGATGATGATGTAAGTAAATGCACTGTTTTGCCTTTCTCTATCATCAGCTTATTCTCAGAACTAACCATCCCTTTAAATATCACATGATACTAAAAAGAAGTAACACAGAATAAAAGGCATCACCAACTCTCTAACTGAATTCCATTATCTGTGTAATTTTTTTATTGTATTGTAGGATTCTTTGTGCCATTATCAAGGAACTGCAAACCCAAATATCAATATGCATCATTATTCTATGATGATATCCTGACCTGAGAACTCTTAGTATTTACATTACTTGATGTCTGATGCAATATATACTGATATAAAAATGATGTCAGGTGGTAGCCAGCCTCTAAGAGGCTTAAAGATCTCCACCTCCTGATATTCATTCCTTTGTGTTGTCCCCTCTTACACAGTGTCAGCATTTGATTTATATGACCAACAAAATATGGTAGAAGGAATTGTATGCTATTCTGCCATTATGGCTTCTCTCTCACTTTTCATCTCTTTAACCCCTTGCTCTAGGAAGCTTTCTAGAGCAGCTGTCATGTTCTGAGGATAGGTCCATGTACCAAGGCACTGAAACCTCCTGCTAATAGGTGAGATGAAAATGTTAGCTTGGAAGAAGACCCTCTAGCGCCAGTTGGGTCTTCAGATGAATGCAGACGTGAACAACATCTGCAAGTCAACCTCATGAGAGATCCTGAACTAAAGCCATTTAACTAAGACACTTTCAAATTCCTAAGGTGCAGAAATTATAAGATAATAAATGTTTGTTATTTTAAGACAATAAATTTGGGGGTAATCTCATACACAATAGATAACAAATACATATACTATGTACACAGCCATTTATATTAGATTAAGTTTAAAAATAGAATAATCATGATTTGGAACAAGAAGCGATTGCAAAAAGTTCATGAACTTATCATACAAATATTGTTAAATTTAGAGGAAACAGGACCTAACCTCAATTAACTTGATCCAATTATTTTGCCAGGCAAAACTGAATCAAATAAAATGGCTTTTATTATGTTAAAAACTTTAAATGTGATAATGTATGGGGAACTATCAAGGATGATTTCATTAGGGCTTAGGAGTTGTAAATAAATTCCTAGTTGTGAATCATAATTTATAATATTCCAATTTTTGAATCAATACCTTTAACTTTAAAACAATATGCCTATTAATGGGAAAGAAATAAAATCTTCTTAAGATGTTTCAGTGAGTTTATATTTCAATTATTCTAAAACATTATATACAGGACCTAATTTTCTTACTTATGGGTGCAGACTAGCAATTCGTAAATATTTTTAAAAATATAAGTATTATATGCAGGTAAAAACTAAAGCTAAGAAAAATATAAAAAATACTAATAACCTGCATTTTGATTATATGGCAGATGTTAATATGCATTTTTATTTAGTTTGATGTAAGTAAAATTATGCCATAACATGTAAATTAAGTAATAATTAAGTTTCTATATAAAATAAATAATGAGTTTGGTGAGGTGCTACCTTTGTTGCTGCCTTATGTAGTAAAATAATACCGTTTGAAGAAAAATGTAATATTTGGGGAAATTCTAGTAAATGTTGATAATATGAAGGATCACTGCAGTATCTTATAGTAGAAAAGGAATGCATGATGTGTTTCTTCCTATTCCTTATCCCATTCCAAAGTTGCATTGTTTAATGAGAACTATGAAGGTTCTGAATACACAGAAAAATAAATATAATCAGACAGTTAAAAAGAAGCTCTAGAGTGTAAACTAAAATTTATGAATTTTTTCAAGTCTCCAGTATTTTCTGTATCTATACAATACTGATGCTAAATCACAGCCAGGAAAAATTTCATGAAAGAGAATATGAAAAGTCAAAGGAAGAGTGAAGCACTCAGGCCTAGAAACTGCTTAGAAACTATTACCATCACTAGGTGTGAAGTGACCAATCTAGGGAATAGTTACTTAATCCAAAACGAAAGTATATACTGAAGAACATTTTATTAAGTTATTGGTTATAAAAAGGAAGAACAGAAAAACATACCAACTTCCTGTCCACTCAGGAGGGAGAAAGCCTGGAAAAAATACACAGCCTCTTCCTTTGCCCTTTCCCCCGTCTCCTGCAAGTGGATGCCTTCGGCTAAAAATTCAAGAGCAACCCAGAAGTCAAGAAGCCTGCTGATGCTGTTTGTGAAGATCATATTTCCCAGGGCACAAAGAAGTGTGAAGAATGAAGGTTGGATCTGGAGGGGATAACTAGAAATAAGCAACACATCTGCAGTCACTGGTGAAAGTTATGATATTCAATAAGCTTTCTAGGGCAGAAAATTATTCTATTCTTTTGAGAATAGTAACAATTAACAGCAATGTTTCAAGCAAGAGGGGCTGTGTAGTTTTTCTTCAGTTAATGACAAAATCCAACTGACAACATTCTGTATTCCTTATTAACCATAACCTTTTCCTTGCCCTCCCTTTTCTTCATTTTCTACCACATATACTGTGTGCAATTTAACACAACCCTTTACTGAATATGTTATTATTCTGTTCTTTGTTAGTAATTATAGTGGATACTCTGTCTTTAGGCAAAAAGGCAGGCTGTTAATGATCTAATTCTAACATTATCGTTCTAATTACTCAGTATGCTGGTCATGTCACTGATTAATTCTGTCACCCTGCTACCTTTGCAATTAATAAAATGATCCTGGATAAATACACCAGATGTTGAGCTGTGATGTTGGATATCCATGTATTATCAAAGTACCTGAAG
The DNA here is from genome assembly GCF_002007445.2 of Ailuropoda melanoleuca. NCBI lineage: Eukaryota > Metazoa > Chordata > Mammalia > Carnivora > Ursidae > Ailuropoda > Ailuropoda melanoleuca. The sequence continues at coordinate 59,805,409 of NC_048220.1, read as the reverse complement.
CACTCCTAAATTTTGAAAAAAATATAGACTTTTTAAACTCTTACTTAACTTTATTTAGTCATCAATATTTCAAATATTTTTATTTATTCCATTTCCTATTTATGCTAAGCCCCAAAACAATACTTCAAATTGTTAGAGGTTTATTTTACTTCATGTTACCACAACCTTGATTACCTTGGTTCCTTGCTTTCCTGTTACAATGTCAGTTACTTGAACGCAAAGCCTGTTTTTAGTTTATTTGTTTGTTTATTTGTTTTGGATCTCCATAACCTAGAACAGTGACTGCTACATAATAATCTTATAATAAATATTTTCATGAATGAACGTATTACATTTCATGGTATTTCTCCTCTTAAGAGTTGAAATAATCCAGAGTAATTCTAGCTATCATGTTGTGACAAAAACATTATCTTTTATTAGCTACAATGAAATTCAGGGGAGGTAGACTGAAACATAGATAATTATTGAGAGATACCGTTTACTAACTTTCTATTAAAAGATTAAGACAATCCCTTTATCATTTAAAAAATCTGTGTTTCTGTATAATATTTGTCACATATTAATGCCTGTGTAACATAAAATTTCATTAAGCAGTGCTATTTTACTTTATTATTATTATTATTATTAATGACATATGCATTCTTGTATTGCTTTTCACATGGAATTTTTTTTAAAAAGGTTGAAATATCTGGAGGATATGGATACTGGTGTCAATTGTCTAGGGAAGAATTTCTCAGGCACAACACTGAAAATAAAAATTTAACTTTTGGCACCTGAGAAAAAAATCCAACTACTCTTATGATCATGATTTATCAGGTACAGACTTTTGAGGATTTATTAAGAAATGCTGGAGGGTTTTCAAGTAGTAAATATTTAGATGAAAATTTCAACAACAGGACAACTCAGAAGTTGAGCGAGCACAGGAACCTGATCCTGAGAAAGTTATCTAAATCTATGCTGCTCTCTCTGCCATGTGGAGGCCAAAATGAAATGAAAGTCCAGTTTAAATACTCATCCTTACTCCAGCTGAAATAGGACAGGCCTCTGCACAAAATGTTACTCTTTTTCTTAGAAGATTTCATGACTATTAATAGTTAATAAAAGGCAGGGCACCTGGGTGGCTCAGTTGGTTAAGCATCTGACTCCTGATTTCTGCTCAGGTCATGATCTCAAGATCATGGGATCAAGCCCTGTGTCAGGCTCCATCCTCAGGGGGAGTCTGCTTAAGATTCTTTCCCTCTCCCTCTGCCCCTACGCTTACCCCTGCTTGCACTCTCTCTCTCAACTAAATAAATAAATCTTCAAGAAATAGTTAATAAAAGGCAAGAAATCACCTAGCAAAAGATAAACTTAGGGGAAATAATTGTGCTTTCAGTTTCATTCTCCTTATATTGGTGATCTGGGAAGATCAGGGTTTGATTGCATCAAGGAAAGTGCATCAACAAAATTAATTAATTGATTAAAAATTCTAAAATATTCTCATGGAAGTCAAACCTGGAAAGAAAGGAGGAGCAGTACCCTCAAGGAGGAGACCACACTGCAGAAATCTACAAACATAGTTTGAAATTCCCTCCACATTACTCGCTTTTCCTTCTCTACCCAACTAAACATAGATCATTCTGAGGTTTTTACGTCTTCATGTTTTTTAACTTTTCTCTACTGACTCCCTTGGAACCTTCTTTTGTCTTTATGACTTACTCCGATTCTATCTCTAGCCCTAACCCTTCTCTGATGGATTATTTCCCATTGCATTGATAATTTGGATATTTAGATTATAATCTGACTCTACTACTTTATCCCCCAGACTCAGAGTCCGTATCTCCAAAATTAACAAATTTGGTTGCCTGTAATTTCTGCCTAAGTGAACCAACCCTGTTCAAGGTGTTTAGTTCATCCAAAGAGATAGGAGGTTGACCTCTCAAGAGTGCTTGGATTAAAAATTGAGGACATTAGATTCAGGGCACCTTTGACCAAAAATTTATCAATAGTCATTTATTTTAGAAACAATGTTAGTGCTTCTGGTGAACTTTTAACCTGCTTTTCAGTAAAATGGAACTGTTGTAATCTCAAAGAATAACTAAACACTAAAGTTTAATTTCTAGCTCACTGGACATGAGTTTAGCAAGAGCTGTTATCTGAGTTTCCACAATTATATCTTCCTATTCATTACAGATTAAAGTACCTGAACATCTTACAGGCCTACCAAAGGAAATGAATAACTCTGAGAGATTACCTCTTGGTTCAAAATTAGGATTTCTAGAAATAAAACTCTTCCCTATTTCATTTTTTATTTTTTCTGGTAGAATGTAATGATAAGCCCTCCAGTTTTGTTGATGCCAAGACCACTAATAAATAGAAGAAAGAAATGACCAAACTAAATTAATCAGTTTTAACTTTGAAATGTTGCTCTGCTTTTAAAATTTCATTTAAATTCAGTTCAATCTCATCCTGTAGAGTCCTTTTCTAATACATGAGACCTATGTATCTGACTTGTTTAGAAATTTGTCTATTGAATTAATTTTATTTTTTAAGTATTAATTTGGGCAAGCTAAAAGAATAATAAGATTTAAGATCTACTATAGCATTCCTATCTAAGGCAAATTATTTTCTTCCACACTATGTCTGATGTTTATAATTGGGTTTCTATGAATTTTCTAGAAAAAGAAAAAGTCTTTCACTTATTTGGAGAAACGCAGCATCTGCGATTAATATTAAAAGTGTCTTTCTCTTTGGTCTGATATGACTGTATTAAGATAAGAGTCCTAGATATACTGCATTTAAATTAGGATGAGTTTTGGATTTAAGAATTGCAGTAGAGGGGCGCCTGGGTGGCTCAGTCGTTAAGCATCTGCCTTCACCTCAGGGCATGATCCTGGCATTCTGGGATCGAGCCCCACATCAGGCTGGAAGCCTGCTTCTTCCTCTCCCACTCCCCCTGGTTGTGTTCCTTCTCTCACTGGCTGTCTCCATCTCTGTCAAATGAATAAATAAAATCTTAAAAAAAAAAGAATTGCAGTATAAAAGATCTGGCTCTTGTTTAAGTTTGCATATTTCAAATATCATGAAAATAAATACCTGTACAGTGAGGTAATACAATGAGTGCTGGGACTTCTACGTTTTAATGTTCATTTTGCATGTAACCAGATTGTATCATCTCATATATATTTTCAAAGCTTTCTGGTTTTACTCACTGTTAACAATAAAAAATTGGGACTAATTCCTCATGATGGAATTAGTGCCCTTATAAAAGAATGCTTAGAGAGATCCCATGCCTCATGTAAGGACACACAGAAAAGGCAACTGTTTTGAACCACAAAGCTAGCTCTCACTAGAAACCAAATCTACAGGCACCTTGATATTTGATTTTCCAGATTCCAGAACTGTAAGAAATAAATGTTTGTTGTTTATAAAACGCTCAGTCTGTAGTATTTTGTTACAGCAATCTGAATGGACTAAGACAGAAATTTTATGCAATTTAATTACAAATTAATAAATTAATGATAGGAATTTTTTTTAATTAAGAAAAAAAGGTGAGAATAAAAATCACCACTCATCCTAAGTAGAAAACCACTGCCTCCAGACTAATTTTTGGGATTGCAGTTTATCTGTCTGCATTTCTCTGTTTATCTTTAAAAGAATGGAATTCTGTACGTATCATTTGGAAACCTAATATATTATAAATTTAACTATACTTAGTAACAATAAATCTAAATCCATACCTAAGTGCTTGAAAGTATAATTCTATTAATTGCTCATTGTTAGCATTTGGGTCCCACCCCTTTATTTTTATACACAAACAATGCTCTGACAATAATTTTGTAGCTAAACATATTATGTCTCCTTTTTTTTTTTTTAATTTGCAAAAGCTGGAGGAAATGCACACTGTGATATGTACTGTTTGAGTGCTTTCCAGAAAGTTTCCTTCTTTGGGATATAAGAAAAATAGTATTTCATAATATTTTGCTATTTTTATATAAAGGTATGTTTTTAATTTCAATCAAAATTTTCTATTTTTCATTCTGAAATTATTATATTTTATGTTATTTTGAAAGAGAGAGAGAGAGCAGGGGAGGGGGCAGCTGAAATCAAGAGTCAGATGCTTAATCAACTGAGCCACCCAGGCAACACAAAATAATTTTCTATTCATAAATGTTTGCAAAGATAGCTTAGACAGGTACCATGTACTCTTCAATGTTTTCCCCAATGGTTCCAACTTATATAATTCTAGTATAATATAAAATCTGGAAAATTAATACTATTATTTGTGTGTACAGCTTTATGCCCTTATATTGCATAGATATAAATTTGTATAATCATGACCATAATCAGGTGCCTGGGTGGATCAGTCACTTAATGCCTTCAGCTCAGGTCATGATCCCAGGGTCTTGGGATCAAGTGCCAATCAAGCTTCCTGCTCAGCCGCGGTCTGCTTCTCCCTCTCCTTCTGCCCCTCCCTTGCTGCTCATGCTCACGCTCTCTCTCTCTCTCAAATAAAGAGATAAAAACTTTTTAAAAAAAATTTGTGACCATAATCAAGATACAGAATTACTCCATCACCAAAAAGATCTCCTTTGTGTTGCCCATTTATAGTCATGTCCATTCCCCAGCCCCCACCATCCTATCAGCCACTAATCTGTTTCCCAATTCTAATTTTTTCATTTAGATAATAATATATAAATATAATCATATAGTATGTGTCCTTTGAGACTGGCTTTTCTCACTTGGCATAATGTACTAAAGATTTATCCAAGTTTTGCATGTATTAATAGCCCCAATCCCTACTTTTTAAAATTTTCAGTAGTAGCCCATTGTACGGATGTTTCCAGTTCGTTTCATCTATTGATGGCATTTTGATTGACTACAGTTTTTATTTATTACAAATTTGCTATGCTGAATCACGTTAAAGTTTTCTGTAGATATGAGATTTGACTACAAAGTTTCAGCATAAATGTTGATTATTTAAACAAGCCTTTTCCAGTACCTCAATCTAAAAACTTCCTCTGAAATAAAAGCCCAAGTGTACATTTGCTGGGTCATATGGTAGTTACAAGAGTAGTTTTTAAAAGAAAATGCCATGTTATTTCCCCAGAGTGATTGTACCAGTTTACATTCCCACAAGCGATGGGAAGGTGATACAGTTACTCTGCATTCTCATGCATTTAATACTGCTATTATTATTGTTTTAGCCATTTTGATAGATTGTAGTTGTAACAGCACTCTAAATATCTTAAGGGTTAACCTGCTTCAAGTTAACACACTCCCTTATTGATGCTGAATTAAGGCTCTTGATCTGTAACACAATTAATTTGCTTTATTTGAGGTTTACAGACCATTGGCCTTGGGAAATAAGGGACCAGAAATTTCCCAGGCCACAGAGACCAGCAAGTCTGCTTGAAGCCACTTCAGCTTTCTGATTGGCCCAGCAAACCTTCAGCAAAATGTTTTTTCTTTTTAAAGTCACACAAATGACTTTATTGACCACCCTTTTCCCTTCTCTAGACCTTGCCCTTCTTTGCAGAAAAAAAAGAGTACTCTTTCACAACCACTGCTGGGTACCAGGGAACAGACCTTCTTGCACAACCGCGAAGTACCAAGATAACTCTGTAGCTGGCATCACTGAGTCTGCACAAAAAGTAATAGACCACTGTATTCCCTTAACTGATTAAACCACTTTAAAAATCTCTGGGCCAGGTAGACACCTTGGAGTTGGCTTTGTACAAGAGTCTGCCTTCTCCCCAGGTGGCCAACCTCCTGAATGAAGCTCATATTCCTTTCCAATCAAAACTCATCTTTTGATTATTGGCCTTTCAAGCAATGGGCACCCAAACTTGGGCTTCAGTAACATAGTGATAGCTCATTATGGTTTTTATTTGGATTTCCAAATGATGGCTTATGATGTTTAACTTTTCATGTGGTTATTGCCCATCTGTGCACTTTCTTTGGTGAATGTGTCTTCATGTCTTTTGCCTATTTTCTATTTTTTTTCTTTTTTACTGCCGAGTTTTGAGAGTTCATTATATATTGAGCTATGAATCGAAACTCTGATGAATGCACTTAAAGAAGACCTAAATAAATAGGGAATTATTCAATGCTTATGGATAGAAAAACTCAATATTGTTAAGATGTCAGTTCTTCCCAACTTCATGTATAGATTCAATACAATCTCAGTCAAAACAATCTCAGTCAAAATGCCAGCAAGTTATTTTATGGTTATTTTTTTTAAAGATTTTATTTATTTATTTGATAGAGAGAGAGACAGCCAGCAAGAGAGGGAACACAAGCAGGGGGAGTGGAAGAGGAAGAAGCAGATTCCCAGTGGAGCAGGGAGCACGATGCGGGGCTCAATCCCAAGACTCTGGGATCACGCCCTGAGCCTAAGGCAGACGTTTAACAACTGAGCCACCCAGGCGCCCCATATTCTATGGTTATTGACAAACTGATTCTAAAGTTTATATAGAGAAGCCAAAACCCCAGAATAGCCACTACAGTATTGCAGGAGAAGAACTAGATACAAAGGCAGAGGCACAGTCCATGAAAGAAAAAATCGATAAGCTGGACTACATTAAAAAAAAAAAACAAAAAATACCCAAACAAACAAAAATTTCTGTTCTAGGAAAGACAATGTCAAGAGAAGAAGAAGACAAATCACAGCCAGGGAGAAAATATTTGCAAAAGATATATATGATAAAAGACTGTTATCCAGACTATATAAAAATTCTCAAAATTCAAAATAAACCAATTTAGAAACGGGCCAAAGATCTTAACTAACACTTCACTAAAGAGGATACACAGATGACACAATAAACATATAAAAGGATGCTCCACACATAGGTTATCAGAAACATGCAAATTAAAACAGCAATGGCACTACTACTACACATCTATTAGAAGGACTAAAATCTGGAACACTGACAACAGAAAATGCTATTGATGTTGTAGAGCAATTAGAACTCTCATACATTAAGGTGGGAATACAAAATGGTACAGTGACTTTGAAAGACAGTTTGGCTGTTTCTTACAAACAAAAAATGGTTTTACCATATCCAACAATCACACTCTTTGATATTTACTCGAAGGAGTTGGAAACTTATGTCCATACAAAAGTTTGCACACAGATGTGTTTAGCAGTTTTGATTCATAATTTCCCAAACTTGGAAGCAATCAAAATGTCCTTTGGTAGGTGAATGGATAAATTATGATACAACCAATCAATGGAATGTTATTTAGCAATAAGAAAAAATGAGCTATCAAACCATGAAAAGATATGGAGCAATGTTAACTGTGTATTTCTAAGTGAAAGAAGTCAATCTGAAAGGCTACATATTCTATGATTCAAAAAATATGACATTCTGGAAAAGGTTAAAAAACTATAGATACAATAAAATGATCAGTGTTTGTCAGAGGCTGGGGGATGGAGAAAAAAGGATGAATAAATAAAGCACAGAGGATCTTGAAGTGAAAATATTTTTTATGATTACATAATGATGGACACAAGTCATTATACATTTGCCTAAAACCACAGAATGGACAACGACAAGGGTGAATCCTAATATAAACTACGAACTTTGGATGATTATGAAGTGTCAGTATAGATTCATCAATTGCAACAAATGTACCATGCTGGTGAGGGATGCTAATAATGGGTTAGTCTACTTATGTGTGAGGGCAAGAAGTATATATGGAAACTCTAACCCTTCCCTTCACACTTTGACCTATACATCTCTTCCATCTGTTTATTCCTTATAATAAACTGGCAATCTAATAAATATAACATTTTCTTGAGCTATGTGAACTGTTCTAGCAAATTATCAAACCTGAGGAAGGGGTCATGGGGACCTCTCATTTATAGCTAGTCAGATGCATAGGCAAAAACGACTTTCAGTTGGCATCCGAAATGAGGTGGCATAGTCTTATGGGGCTGAACCCTCAACTTGTGGAATCTGACACCAACTCCAGGTAGATAATGTCAGAATTAAATTAAATTATAAGATATCCAATTGGTGTCCACAGAGAGAGAATTTACTTGATGTGGAAAAATCACCCCCACACTTATAATACAGAAGTATTCTTAGAGTAGTAATGTGAGGAAGAAACAATTGCACCTGTAGGTTGGTATCTGAAATCGTTTTCAAATTCAAGTAGAAAAGTTCTGATTTGTTGCTGTGGGCTATCATTTTAACTTATAGGGTAGTCATTTATAATTTCTGTCAATTCTGCTATAAACCAAAGTCTTTCAAAATCTTAATCAAATTCATATCACCTTCCACATAGACTTCTCCCAATATTTTCCTAAATTTTATCGCATCCTTCTAGCTACCCTCTACTGCATTCTTTGCACTAATTCTCAAGAAATTTTATCTTCCCATGCATTTAGTATAAAATAGGACATCTCTAACATGGCCTCCCAGATCCTACATGATCAAGTCTCTGTTCACCTTTCCAGGCATCTTATAACATCTTCTCACTCTATGGTCCAGGAGTCTAGCCATTCTTGAGTTTAGAATGCACAAAGCATTTCCCTCTAAGTTCCTATAGACACAATGATCTACCCTTCGCTTCACTGACTGGATTTTCTTTCCCCATTTTTCATGTTTTATTGTAAATCTCAGTTTGTCAAACAAATCTTTTTAATTTCCCTGATCCAAGATAGGCCCCTTTCTCTCATGGCATTCTGTCCGTTTTCTTCACGGCAGTTATAAGAGCTAGTAATTATATATTTGTTTGGGTAATTGTTTGTTTACTGTATCTCCCCAGTAAACCTGAAATGTCAGTGAGGCCATGATCATGTTTGCTTTATGCAGCACAGAGCATAAGAGTAAAACAATAGCTGATGAATGAAACAATGACCCATGTGATGAAATAGCATTTTATGAAGATTAGCCTGAGAGAATTGTGCAGGATGTATTAAAAAGGAATAATCTCCAAGTCATAAAAGAGTTGAAAGGCTATGGTGAAAGGCATGGTGTGCATTAGAGAAGAGAGTAACACGATGGTAGAGAGGCTAGAGAAACAAAGAATTTGAGAAATATTTAGAAGGAAAATGAAGACATTTTTATTTAGATATTGGGTACAAGAAAATATTATCATCATTTTTTAAAGATTTGATTTATATATTTGAGAAAGAGAGAGAGCGAGAGAGCACAAGTGGGTGGGTGGGGGGGGTAGAGCAGAGAGACAGGGATAGCAGACTCCCGCTGAGCAAGGAATTTGACCTGGGGCTCAATCCCAGAACCCTGAGATCATGACGTGAGCTAAAGGCAGATGCTTAACTGACTGAGCCACCCAGGTGCCCCAAGAAAATATCAGCATTTCTAAATGTTGTAATACTATTTAGGTATTTTAAGGTATTTTATCATTATCTGTAATTTGTTCTCTATTCTAAGTTTTCATATTTGTACATTTATTTTTTATTCTCTATTCTGCACTTATATTTCTCTGTGTAGTTTAATTAGAACCAGTGTCTTGGCAAATGATATTTATTAATAATCCTACAAGATATCAAAATATAAATTATATAAGCAGTTGCATTAGAAGCACCAATTATGACTCATATACTATTAAGGACATTTTAATATATTGTGCTTTATCTCTAGGATGAAGATATATTTAAGTTTGCATCACAGTTTGTGCCTACTTTCCTAGAGTTATTTTAATAGCATCCACTCTTCATTTTTTCTATCAAAAGTGAGATTGTCCAAATTTGTGTGTATGCGTGTATGTCTCTCTGTATAAAATCACTAAATTTTCCTAATTATCTTAAGTACATTTACAGAAATAGACAGACTAGGCCATGGATTTTAGATAGTAGAATCAATCTAAAGTGCCCTCTTTCTAATAAAACATGGTTAAATTATGTCCCTTATTAAATATAAAATCACTGCTGAATGAAGCTATGTATTATGCATTTATGTTTACATAATTAAGAAATATTTGCAAAGGTATGAATGATGCATCACTGTAAATATTTAATATAGTAATAGTGGTGATATTTGTTTAACAGTATTCTTTTGTGATGGAAACATGAGTTATTCATATTTTAAGTTTTAAGATTTTTACAAAGCAATAAATCTAAATTCTATCGCAGTACATATCATATTCAAATGTGATGGATTTCCTCACGAATAGGTCAACAGGAAAATCTATAGTCAGCCCAAGGTGATGGTATTAAATTACTGTCAGCGTAAGAAACAAAAATTTGCTTCATGTTGAGCTACTGGCTAACACAATCTGTTTTTAAGTATTTTAATGTTCAATTGAGTAAAATATACCTCGTATACTATTCAAAATACACCCATTATTTTGATTATATTTCTGCAGAATCATAGTGTGTATGGCTTTGTTGAAATCATCATGAATGTCTTATATCAAATAATTTTTTTGATTTGCATGCTACCTTCAGCCTTCTGTCTATATAATAAAGATGTCAACTTTCTTCCAATCTAAAGCTTCCCCCTTTCTGGTAAGCAGGTCTGCTCTACATTTCCATAGTGAGATAAGGAGCATATTCTTTCTTTGTCCCACCTTGCCTTCTACCTCTCCTCTCCCATTCACCAAGTTGCTTCTATTGCCTCCAGGATTAGAAAGAAGTATTTGTTTAGAGTTAAAGGGACAAAAGCCACTATACTTAGCAGGAATTGTTTGTGGTCCTCTCTTGACCACTGAAAGCTATTCAATGCTTTCTGCCACAGTACGAGTCCAACCAGTGGTTCTTTCTCTCTCAGGTTCTTTCTGTAGAACCTTTGGATACCCACCTGCCCCTTCCCCACGCTTTCCACCCACCTTGGGTCTCTGATCCACACATGGGTACTCCCCTGTCTGGCCACCTTTCCATGACACAACCTCAGCTTTTTAGCTCCAGCATCATACTTCAGGGATCTGTTCATCCTGATAAGCAGTCACCTTGTGAAGGATCATGCAAGGTGAGACTAATCCAGCTATATCCTAATGTGTACATTTGAACTTGGAAAACCTTCACTCATTCCGAATTGTTGGTGAAATGCAGCTCACTCTAATGCAGCCTTCTTTTTCACCTGACTGGCTAGGGCAGCTTCGTCATTTGTAATACAACCCTAAAAAAACCCATATGGACTCTGCTCTGATAGTAGTCAACAAGTTTCTGTAGTTTACAAGAATCTATCTAGAAATACGATGTATCCCTTCTGAAAAGCACCTCCTATGACTCAGAGGAGGTCTTTGCTTGATCTCTTACTTAGAGGAGGAAAGTACAATCTGTCTTTCTCCACAAGATGATTGGAAAAACAACAGAATTGTATTCCCTGTAAAAGACAGGAAATTCCTGTTTAAGTATACATCTCGTTTTCAACAAATTCCTTTCTGTTATCCAACAGCCAATTTATCTTCTTTTCTTATGTAGATAAGTTGGAACTTAAAATGGGCTTAGTCGACCAATGGAACAGAATAGAGAACCCAGAAATGGACCCTCGGCTCTTTGGGCAACTAATCTTTGATAAAGGGAAAAAACATCCGGTGGAAAAAAGACAGTCTCTTCAATAAATGGTGCTGGGAAAATTGGACAGCTACATGCAAAAGAATGAAACTTGACCACTCTCTCACACCATACACAAAAATAAACTCCAAATGGATGAAAGACCTCAATGTGAGACAGGAATCCATCAAAATTCTAGAGGAGAACATAGGCAACAACTTCTATGACATCGGCCAGAGCAACCTTTTTCACGACACATCTCCAAAGGCAAGAGAAATAAAAGATAAAATGAACTTATGGGACTTTATCAGGATAAAGAGCTTCTGCACAGCCAAGGAAACAGTCAAAAAAACTAAGAGACAGCCCAC